>NW_010363285.1:0-54445 GCF_000414095.1 Morus notabilis
TGAGAGAATGGCGCATAGACACATGACCATTCTATTTATTACATAACACCTAACATATTTTAGTAATTTTATTATATGGTTGTTTCTTGGTCTCCCTAATTGGCTACCCAGAATTTCTTCTGAAGCTGCTCAACTATTTTCTGGTCAAGTTGGAAGGCCTTGGCTAGGATCTCAGGGTTGATGGCAGGATTAGATCCAAACACTGCGTTTGCAATTGTTATGGTCCCTGGATTTTGGCTGCCGAGACCCGCGAAGGCAACTGCTGGGACCTTTCCTGGATTGAACTGGAAGTGAATCAAACCAATTGGAAAGACAAACACATCTCCCTTGTTTAGAACCTTTGTGAACAGACGGTTCCCGTCTTGGTTTGACGTTACAAACCCGACGCTGAGTTGTCCCTCCACGACAACGAGGATTTCGGTGGCACGAGGGTGAGTGTGAGGCGGGTTTTCGCCATATGGTGCAAAGTCAATGCGAACCAATGATACCCCAAGAGTGTTGAGGCCAGCAATTTTGTCCACATTAACATTAGTGACATTGGACCCAATTTTATGGGTAGTATCCCCAGCAATGTTAAGCCCAGAAGCGAAGAAATCCTCCGCCTTGGCATGCTTTGGATCCTTGCAGAATTTCCCATTCACAAACACTGCTCAAAATGAAATTTTTGTTAGTTTCTATTTACTTTCAACACTTATAAGATAGAGAACATAAATTTACTAAAAGGTGGTAAAAAAAATAAGGAAAAATAGTAAGGAAATAAAAGAAAACTGTGTATACTTACAAGCCTTGTTAGGATCATCTATTGCTACACAGAAGTCCTGCAAAGGGCCTGGGTCATAGGCAGAGGCAATGAAAGTTGCCAAACCCAAGACAGAAAGTGTTAAAAGGATGTTAACACCTTTCATTATGTTTGATATTTTAGTATATATGTTATAGATCTCTATGAGTACTTCTGCTAATGTTACTTGAGTGATTATGGTTGGGGAATATTGCTTAGAAATTGTGATCTATTTATAGATGGAAGTCTCTGAACTAGTCTATCCTGTTGCGTGAATTGGATAAAGGACTTGGATTGTTTTTTCTCCTCAAAAGACTTGGTATTCAACTACTCATAGATTAATAACTTATGTTTCACTAGTTTTGCCTCTAGAAGAGAACTTTCAACATAGAAGTGGTCAGTTTGAGTTATCTTACAGTGTAAATCCTTCTTGTCTAGCTTTTCTTATCCTCTTTAATTTACTTATTGTTAAGGGTATAATTTGTGGCTTTAAATTAGAACCTTCATTTTTAATTAGCTAGCATCTGAGTTCTAGGAAGGTGTTTGAATTGGAAGGGTATGCCTTTAATAATGGCCTGAAAATTTAGCTCATGTAGATATATATACTCTTGAAGCTAAAATTCCTTATTGGTTAAGTTTATTCGGAATTCCGATATATATATATATATATATATATACTTAGTTGTTTTAAGATTGCATATTTATTTAGTTAGACATCAAGAACTCAGTGATAACAAGGAAGGGCAATTGGTATTATTTTCTCTTCCATTAGGTACTTATTTTGGCGCAGCCTTGATTACAAGTCTTTATGTGAATTATGATCAGGAGAATTCTTTTTACGCAAATCGTCATTTTCAAATGTAAAGGAAGAATTGGTCTTTTATTGGAACAAATATTCAAGTAGTATTCATCAAGTTTTGTATTGTGGAGTAGTTGATAGGTGTTAACATTGCAAGTAGAAAGAAACCGTTCAAACAAACGTATTATAGGTATCCATTCTTCTAAGTGGTATTTATTATTACACGAAACATCGGGTACGTAGAAAAGACGATGTCAAATAAAATAATTAAGGGTTTATTTTTTTCTTATAATCAAATTCAAATCATTAATTTTGTTATAGTATTTTTCTCTCATAAAAAAATTAAATTTTAAATGTTAAAATTAAGAATTATAGTTTGAATATAAAAAAGCCCTGAAAAGGTTGATCTAATTTGAAGGAGGGCCGGCTAGTAACCACTCTATGGATTCATTGGAATTATTTCACTTTTGAATGACCAAATTACTGTATATTTTCCACGTTGCAACTCTCTTTGTCTCTTACCAAGTTTTGTCCGCTTGCATGGCAAGAAACATCTTATCTGAATACCCAATGTCGAAGATGGTTCCCAACTGTTTCATATTTTTGTACTCTTTTTTTATTTCAATTTTCAATGACCAATCAAGTTATGTCTTTGGTTTTGGATACCTAGGAAATATTGAAAACTAGATAACACCGTTCTAGACTGCATTGCATTTCGGAACGACTCTGTACAGTTCATTGTATTATATTAATAAAAACTTCTGGGTTGATCTTGATCCATTTTCCAAGGAAAAAAATAAAAATCTACCGAGGAACAAATCATATGATTTTGCTTCAATTTGACGCCTTCTTTCTCATAATCTCAAACACAATGACGAGCCCGCCAGATGACATGTTTTAGTTGAAGAAGTCGTACAAATTTAGAAATATTTAGTGATAAAAGTCTCGACACATAGTCGTCATTGCTATGGCGAAAGACAAACTACAATTCAAAAAGTCAAAACCACGTTCTTCTAAATGTTCCATTCAAGTACCAATACAATGTTTGTTTTAGACGTCGCTTCTAAGAACCTAGACACCTATGCACCAGTACTAAATTCCTACAAGCAAAATAAAAGAAAAAAAATTAACCAAGCCTATAACTTCTACAATAACGAACCTTTCCTTTTTTCAAAAAAAAAAAAGAAATTATAAAATATAATGGATTAATTAATTATTACTTTAGATGTTCCTTACGGGCATGCAAGTGTAGAAAGTTCAATGACTATCTATGCAGACAAATTTTTTTTCTTTTAAATATTACCCTTCCAACCAAATACATTGGAAAAAAGCAAGAATGCAATTAAAGAAGACTAAGAGGATGTTTTGTACCTATATTCGTTCCCTGATTCGATTCATAGTTCGTAGTTCACTACAGTATTTTCTCTCACAAAAAATACACGTAAATCGAAAATAGTTTTAATCACATGGTTCTAATCCATGAACCAAACGTCTCCTAAAAGACTGACCAGGAAACGAAGTCGTCAATTGAATCGATGAGAAGGGAGAGACAGTGATTTCATGGCCTGTAATTGTTTTAAAGAATTTTTTTTTTTTTTTAAGGAATGGTGGTTAAAACATCAACAACAAAAATTCTTAAGACATCACAATTAGATTGTCACCCCCTTATCCCGCATTCAAATCCCATTATAAATTATAAAAAATACAAAAATGTCATGAGCAAAAATACAAGCTAGATGCTAAAATCAAATAGTTCTACAACATACATATTATATAATTCTTTCAAATATTATACATGTCTACTTAATGATGCCATTAAACCTATTAAAAATAGTACACAAAAAGAGAAAAAGTAGACGAAAGAAAAGGAACGAATTGTTGGCGCTAAAGAACAAACTTTATTCTCCTATGCTAATGTAGTATAGATATAGATTAATATGTATGGAAAAGGGAATATAAGAAGCTCTAGTTGGATATGCTAAATGCGACCTACTTTTCCCTGATATATTGTCACTCTCCCTAATGAGACACGGCCCTTTAACAGCCTCTTCTAACTTCTTAATTTTTGTTAATTAACGCGAACCACAAATCACAGTCCTTTAACAGACTTTTATGTTTGGTACAATTTCTTCTTCTCTTCAACTACTACAACTTTTTCTATATGCATGCCAAGGCCATACTAAAGTTAAAAGGGATTATACAGCTCATTTTTCCATAGAGGTTAGATCAGAGTGTGTGGTCCTAAGGAACATAATTAAAGAGTTTGCCATTTTGACACAATTTCTTTTTCAGAGAATAGTAGTAAAATGGGTATGGCAAAATGAGATTCTCAAAGTAATATGTCCGTGAAATGCTGTATAAAGTTGGATCTCTTTGAGTAAATATCTCGTTTTGAAATGTCTTAAGATTTGGTATCCTTCAAAGCCTCTCACTACAAGAAGTTTGATATTTTTGCTACCAAAAACCGAAATTCTTGCAGTGTATGTAGAGTGCTCTTCAAGCAAGCTAAAAAGGAAATGTGAATGAGAAAAAGTCTCCTTTTGACAACGCTCATGGTTTAATTTTTCTTTTAACCCTGATATGTAATTCTTACTACCATTTTGATCATTAATAATTAGTTGGCTCCTCACTTAATTTCATAAGTTTTCTCTTCGCTCCAACCACTTTTAAATGAAGACTATTTCTAATGCAAATATTAATGTCGGTGGCATATTGGCATAAAAAATATGAAAGCAACATAGAGTTCATTTGGCATTACTTTTAGAGGATGTTTTTAGCTTTTTTAAAGAAGCTACAATAGATTAGGGTGTTTAGTTATTCATGTTTTTGTCTAGTGGTTTTTAAAAATTGTTGTCAAACAACATAATTTAATAAGCAAATCATGAGTTACTTTTCCACAGCAGCTTCTGCTGGCATTGTTCAAATTTACAAAGATAATCTTAATAATAAAACGTAATTCTCAATCTACCTCTTTCACTTTTTTCATACCAAATTAAATATATATATATATGTGTGTTTTTAAAATAGTTATTTAAAAATTGAAAATCTTTAATAAATTTTAGTCAAATATTTCTAATAATTATCAAAATGTTTAAAATAACAACAATAAATAAGAAATTTAGTAGATGATAATTTTTTCCTATCAATAAAAGTAATTTATTTTTTAAAAAATATTTTAAGTAATAAAATTAAAATTATATTTTTTATATTTTGAATATTGACCATAAAAATAGAAATAAAATTAACTATAAATATATGTTAAAGTATGTCTACTTTTATTATTATACATCTCCATAGTAATTTTATACACAATTTACCAAACACTTAAATTTTTACTTCTTGTATTCACATCAGTTTTGTGAAAATATTTACCAAACATCTATATGTTTTTTGCCACAGCAACTTATTACTAACAGCACAACAACAACAACAAAAACTTTCAACAGTACAGCAATGCTAAACTGGCCCTTAATATGTTATTTTTATTTGTTTCAATGCATAATGTTATTTTAGATTATTTTCAATGCAAATGCTAATGCCAATTGTATATTTAGCATCAAAAACTATGATATGGTATGTTATTTTCATTTTTACTCTAATGCATAATGCTATTTGAAATGTTAAATCTATTTTTTCCTATAATTATTAAGCTTTGGAAGTTGTAAAAGTAAACTTTTATTTTTAAAATAATTAGAAAATGCAAGTTGCATTGATTACATGAAAAAAGTAAACATTTCAACTAACAATAATCAAATGCCAAAATTTCTCATATGTCATATGGAAAATTTATCATAAAGTATAGTGATGAGTTGGTTTTATATCGATTTATTAAGCTCTTGCAAGTTTAATATTAGCTAGTTTTAAGGTGTTTTGTTGACAAATTGATGTCTTCTTAATCTAATTTTACAGGATGGATGCAAGCATGATAATCTACCACAGATTACCATTAAAAGCCCACAAAACAAAGGCCTAAATTCCAGCCCATTAAGCCCACACACGGAGGACAATAATCCAGCAAAACAAAATGACATTATGCTTCATTCAAGCAAAGGCCCAAATTCCAGCCCATTAAGCCCACCAAGGAGGAGGAGATTAATTCCAGCCAAACGACAGTGTGTTTCAGCTCCCAGCCATATGGTATTACTTCCTCTGGTTGCACGCTAGAGTTGGGGCTGATTTGGAGAGGATAGAGAGTTGCGATTTTTGTGGAGAAAACCCTATCTCGAGGGAGAGTTTGAAAATGAAAACTAGAGGAAGATCCGGAATATTCTGGTGGTGGCTGGGATTTTCAAGAGGATTTTGGCTGGAATTTTGGCGGATTTTTTGAGAGGAAAAGAAAGAAAAAGAAAGGGGGATTGGACGAGAGGGCTTGGAGAGGAAGGATGGGTGCAGAGCTTCAGAGGGGGAGATTCACGGAGAGGTATTGCTGAGAAGTATTGGCTGATTCTTGGTGGAGAAACATTCGGCCATCAAGTGATTTATCCTTTGTTCTTCTTTTCTTCTTTCAGATTTTATATGGTGATGTCTTCCAGATTTGTCTTTGGTTTATTTAATTTCATTATGGCTTAATATTTTTAGTTAGAGATTGATGGATCCAAACCTATGATTTCTGAATTTCAATTTGAATGAGTTGCAATTTATTATTTTTCCGTGAAGAGTGTGTTCTATTGTTCTTAGGGCTTTTCATTTATTTAATTTGGGAATTGATCATAGTGATGTTTCGGATAGAGAAGCTATGTGATAGGAAACATTAAATTGTGAATTGAATCTTGGATATGAATAATATTCAAGCAAAATATAGAACATGCTATGAATAGACGAGGAGTAACCGAATAGGGATTCAAGGAAATTCATGTGGTCAGTTTAAATTGTAACCGAGAGGGAGATTTAACCGTAAAAGGATTCCACAAATTCTAAGGCATCTCATATTGAATTAATCTAGAATAGACTTGAAATAAGGATATTTGAAGTTAAGAATATATGTGATAGTTTATTAGACCCGAAATATGGATAATTAAACATTAGGGAATTCTACCATGTCATGGATAATAATAATTGAAATTCATTCTTTTGAGCTTATGGATGAATTGGTGTAGGTGAACTCAACTCTCTAACGTTTTCTCTCATTGAATTTCTTTCTTAAATCTTGTTTCTTTACATTTTCTAATTTTTAATCTTTATTTAGTTTTAATTCACATTACTCCCAATTTCGCAATCTCGAATAACATAGTTGGTTTAATCATTTTATTTGTGAATTTTACCAATCCTCATTGGGAAACGATATCTCACTCATCACTTTATTACTTGAACGATTGGTGCACTTGCTAGTGTTAATTTTATCGCATCATATAGCATGTGGGAAATTTGGCACAACAAATAGCATTGCATTAGAGAGTATTTTTACACTCAATGTTAAATTTATAATTGGCACATCGATTATAGAATTGCATAGAGATGCTTTAATTATAACATTGCATTGGAGATGCTTTTAAATGTTACATTTATTTTTTGCCATAATCATTATGTTTTGGAATTTGTAAAGTAAACTTTTAATTTTAAAATATTTTAGAAATGCAAATGGTTTAATGATTAAATGAAAAAGTAAGCATATTGAGTAATAGCAATCAAATGTTAAATTTGTCATATGTTTTACTTTGCGGTAGTATAGCATATGACAAATTTAGTATAAAAAAATTATTGGAGAATAATTTTCATATTGAAATACTAAAATTTAGCTTTGGTACATTCATTCTGGTTACATTAAAGATACTCTAAGGAAGGAAATATCTTTAACACACAAATGAAATAAAAGAGATAAAGACACGAACAGATTGAAATGAACTATGCAATTTTTTTTTTTTTTTTTCAACTTCTAGTGTCTCCAAATTATCTAATCATGATTAAAATCAAAGACGCGGTTAAAGACACAATTAAATTACGGTGATGTACTTGCGTTCAAATTATTACATCCAACTTATTAGAATGCAATTTTTTTTTTTTTTTTCAACTTCTAGTGTCTCCAAATTATCTAATCATGATTAAAATCAAAGACGCGGTTAAAGACACAATTAAATTACGGTGATGTACTTGCGTTCAAATTATTACATCCAACTTATTAGATTAGCCTGTTGAGTAAGCTCCAATTTAAAAGTGTAACTAAATGCTTATTCTCACTGGCCAATTAAACATTTGCTTAATTGAATTGATCAAAAGCAAAACAGTAATCACAGTTTCCAAACTCTGGATAATCCAACAATAGAACTTAATTGTTATATAATCAAAGGAAGGAAAACAAGAATACTATGCAACGCAAGGCATCAAAAGAGACCACTTCTATGCCAATTGCTCATTGATGGAAGCAAAGGAGCTCAAGAGGACATTAAAATTACTGTACTTGTATATAGCAGTAGAAAAATGATTCTTTCTGTACAAAGCAGATAACCATTGAAGACAATTTCCCAATCTTCTATCTGCTTCCTGTAGCAAAAAGTGGACCAAGTTTAGCAACAGTAATCCCTCTACAAACAGACTTGGTATCCACAAGTTTCTCACCCCCTCTCATCACTAATTACCACTCCACAGATTGGTAGATTAATTAAGAGACAGGTTATCTAAAATAATTAAGGGTGTTCATTTCCTTCTTGCACTCAACGTCTTGGCTTTCGCAACTTCCGTTGCCTCTGCCTATGACCCCAGTCCCCTGCAGGACTTTTGTGTCGCAATAGGCAACCCTAAAAGAGCCTGTATGTAGTCATAAACTCATTTCTTTCCCTACCAACTTTATCAAGCCTTTTCAGTTTAAAGAATGTACAGTAGCAGGGAAAAAAAAGTTTAAATAATGTAATGCAGTTAATTAGCATATGAATACTCCGTATATTTAGTGTCTGAATGACATATCTTTCATCTTTTGATAATTATTCGATACAAACTAGCTAACAGAATGTTTTTTTCAAGCAGTGTTTGTGAATGGGAAATTCTGCAAGGATCCAAAGCTTGCCAAGGCTGAGGATTTCTTCACTTCGGGTCTAAATATTGCTGGAGACACCAACAATCAGGTTGGATCCAATGTCACAACCGTGAATGTGGATAGAATTCCGGGACTCAACACTCTTCGGGTGTCATTGGTTCGCATTGTCTGTGCACCATATGGCCAAAACCTGTCTCACACTCACCCTCATGCCTCCGAAATCCTTGTCGTCGTTACGTTGGTTTCGCGTTGTCAAACCAAGATGGAATCTGCTTCTTCACAAAGGTTCTAAACAAGGGAGATGTGTTTGCTTTCCCAATTGGTATGATTCACTTCCAGTTCAATCCGGGAAATATATTCCAGCAGTTGCCTTTGCTGGTCTTGGCAGCCAAAACCCAGGAGTGATAACAATCGCAAACGCAGTGTTCGGGTCTCATCCTGCCATCAACCCTGAGGTCCTCTCCAGGGCCTTCCAACTTGACCAGAATGTTGTTGCGCAACTCCAAAAGAAGTTCTGGGTTGACGTCAATTAAACAGACCAAGAAACAACCATGAACTTGCAGCCTAGCCTACGTGCTAGTTTCAATAATTATTCTTGTGCCTCGTGTGTTTCATGTGGTTGTAACTAATGTTCGTAACTAAATAAGGAGGTCACGTTTGTACCTTTCTCTTATAGGAACTTAATCTATCATGGATGTTCGGCTAGTTGGTTAAGCACCTCTCTCTATTTTATATATATATATACAAAATCAATAGAGAACAAAACAATAAACAAGAACACACAACACTATGATTTATATAGGTTCGGCCAAAATGTTTGACCTACGTTCTGTTGAGCTCCTCCACAAGAGTTGTTCTTGATCAAAGTTGAGCTCCTCCACAAGAGTTGTTCCACTATCAAGAAGAAGAGTACATTTTTGATCTCACGATTACACTCTTGAACAGAGAAATCCCAAATACCCAAGAAACTATCCAAGAAAATCTCAGTGTTTTACAAGGCAAACTCTGAGTAAAACTCTCTTTACTGATTTTCTCTCACCGAATTGTACAGTCTCTCTCTAGATTTCTCTCTCTAAAATTAGGGAAAAAATTGAGATCCCCAAAACTCTCGAACCCTAGAACTAGAACAACCTGTATATTACATATATTTACACCCATTTAAAAGATGATAGCACAGCACCGACTCTACAGCCACGTGTTGCTCGGCTACTTGCTTCAACTCAACATTAACAAAACGATGTGTTTTGTTGCACAGCTTCCAGAATAAACAACTTGCAGTATTACTCTTCACCAGCCAAAAATGAAATGTCATTTTTGTTCTTTTCTTCTTCTTGTTATTAATCATGAGTTTAGTTCAGAGATTATTCCTCACAAACTCCACCTTAATCTCTGAAATAAACCTTAAGCTTCATTGTGGAATCATTGCTCTACCCTTATGATCTACGTTTTTCCAACGCTAAGCAACTTCAGACATTTCTAGAGTTTGCTAGCTGGTATCACCTTTGTCGCCATATCAGAGGGGTTTTCTTCTGTATCCACTTTTTCCAGTCCTACTATCCCTTCTTCAGTTTTCTCTCAGATGAAATGGTGTCTAACATCAATATGTTTAGACTTTTCATGGTAGACTGAATTCTTACTCAAGTGAATTGCAGATTGACTCTGAATAGATGATGGCATTTCCTTTCAACATCTTTAGTTCTCTTAGAAGTCCCTGTAGCCACATAGCCTCCTTAAACCCTTCAGTTACAGCCATGTATTTTGCCTCAGTACTTGAGAGGGCAACCACTGGCTGTAACTGAGCCTTCCAATTTATGCAATTTCCTCCTAGCAGCATCATGAAGGCTGAAGTAGATCTTATTTTATCTCTGTCACCAGCGTAGTCTGAGTCTACATACCCTTCTAAGCTGAGGTGAGATGACCTTTGCTTGTAGATTAGTCCATAACTCAAAGTAATGTTCACATATCTGAGCACCCACTTCATGGCAGACCAATGCTCTTGACCTAGATTAGCCATATACTTACTAAGTATGCTCACTTCATAGGCAAAATCAGGCCTAGTGCAAATCATTGCATACATAAGTGAGCCTACAGCACTTGGGTATGGCACTTTTTCCATTTCCAACTTCTCTTTCTCAGTTGATGGTGACTGTTTTGCAGATAGCTTAAAATGGCCTGCAAGTGGGACAGTGACCTTCTTTGCTTGATCCATGAAAAATTTACTTACAACCTTTCTCAAGTACTCTTCCTAAGACAAGCATAACATTCTTCCCTTTCTATCTCTTTTGATGTCAATACCTAAAATCTTCTTAGCATGTCTCAGGTATTTCATATCAAACTCTACACTCAACATCTTCTTGACTTCTTTTATGTCATTCAAGTCTTCTCCTGTAATCAGCATATCATCCACATAGAGCAGAAGAAATACTGAATTTCTAGAACCTGCATTCTTGTGATATAGACATGAATCACAACTACTCCTTCAAAACCAGCCTTTGTCACATGGCCATCAAATCTTCTATACCATTGCCTTGGGGATTGTTTCAATCCATACAAAGACTTCCTCAGGAGGCACACCTTATCTTTCTTTCCATTAACCTCAAAACTAAGGGGTTGGAGCATATAAATGGTCTCATTCAGGTCTCCATGCAGAATGCAGTTTTTACATCCATCTGCTCTAATTCCCAGTTTTTCTGAGCAACTAGAGATAGAATGGTTCTTATGGTTTTATACTTAACCACTGGAGAAAAAACTTCAGTATAATCAATCCCTTCAACTTCTGCGAATCCTTTGGCAACCAATCTTGCCTTGAACCTTTTTGGTTCCTTTCCTGTAGCTCCTTCCTTGATCTTAAAGATCCATTTGCATGAGACTGGTTTTTGCTTCTTTGACTTATCAACCAGCACCCACGTATTGCTCCCCTTTAAGGATGACATTTCCTCTTTCATTGCTGCTATCCACTTATCTACCTATGGACTGGATATGGCCTCTTCATAGGTTTTGGGTTCTTCTATTTTTAGATCTTCTGAAGAATTCAAGGCAAATGCTGTGGGTTCACTCTGGCCAAATCTTTGAGGTGGTTTCACTTGTCTTCTCTGTCTATCCCGACTGAGCATGTAATCTGCCAGTCTTTCTGTTTCTGCAGGCTCTAGAACTTCTTCATCTGGGTCGGTCGTGGGATTGTCAGGATCTTCATGTATAGACTATTATTGTTGTACTATTTCTAGCCCGGTATCCAGTTGGTCATCTATTGATCTGGTGGCCCTTGATGCCTCCACCTCAATTTGCAGCTCCTTTGTTGAGTTGGTACCTAGACCTGCATCATTAGAAACTACAGCAGTATCTTTTTCTTTGTTTAAATAAGGCATATCATATTCATTGAAAATAACATCCCTGCTGATTATAATTTTGTGCCTAGGATCATCTCTAACACACAGTCTATACCCTTTGACACCCTCTGGATAGCCTAAGAAAATGCATTTCAAGGACCTAGGGTCTAATTTGCCTTCCCTTTGATGTGCATAAGCAGCACATCCAAATAGTCTTAGGTTTCCTAGGTTTGGTGATTTTTCAGTCCAAAGCTCTTCTGGAGTTTTGAGTCCTATTGGTTTGCAGGGACATTTGTTAATTAAATAACAGGCAGTTGTAACAGCTTCACCCCAAAAAAACTTAGATCATCCTGAACCAAATAACATGCACCTGACCCTTTCCATCAATGTCATGTTCATTCTTTCAGCTATCCCATTATGTTGGGGTGTTTTCTTAACAGTTCTATGCCTCAAAATTCCTAAATCATGACAATATTTCGTGAACAGATCATGACAAAATTTCATGCCATTGTCTATTCTAAGGGCCTTTAGGTTCCTATTGGTTTGGTTTTCAGCTAAGGATTTCCATTGCTTAAATTTATTGAAACATTCTTCCTTAGTTTTCAGTAAATAAACCCAAACTTTTCTAGAGAAATCATCAACAACAGAAAGAAAGTACATGGATCCTTTATGAGTTAGAACTCTCTCAGGTCCCCATAAATCAGCATGCACGTAATCCAGTGGTCCTTTTGCTCTGTATGTTGATGATGTGAACTTGAGCTTGTGTTGTTTACCTAGCACACATTGCTCACAGAAGTCTAGATGGCTTATCTTGTCCTTTCCAAGTAGTCCCTGCTTACTTAACTCCTGCAGCCCTCTCTCACTAACGTGGGCCAACCTTCTGTGCTAAATTTCAGCCTTGGATTTTTCTCTGATGATTGATGCAGCAGTACCAGTTACTGTCTGACCTTTAAAGACATAGAGACCATTTTGTTTCTCTCCTTTCATCACCATCAACGCCCCCGTAAGAATCTTCAAGACTCTACCTTGAGCATTATTTGAATATCCCTCATCATCTAATGATCTTAAGGAAATTAAATTCCTTCCTAACTCGGCGATATGTCTCACATTTTTTAAAACATGATAACTGCCATCACTTGACCTCACAATAATGTTCTTGAAAATTATAATACTATCAGTGTTAAAAAGATGCATAACATGACTATATATATTGAAAAATACTTAAATATCCATTAATATAAAGTGAATTTCACATGTAAACTCATAATGCGGGACTCCACCTTTTATTAAAGAGCGATACTAAACAACATTATAGTCCGTTCACTTCGCTGATTCGAGTTTGTAATTCGAGTTGAGATGTGATTTTATGTGAGAGCTTTTTATTGTAACAAAAAAGTTAAATGTGATTGTTTGTGAGAGCTTTTTACTGTAGCAAAACTCAAATTCTAAACTCAAATTGGTGAAGTGAACGGGGCCTTAGTCTCTTATAACATTGTTCCTAAATATTCCCTACTCAAATTTAAAATATATATACATATGAAAGAGAGAGAGTGTGTGTCGAATATTTTGGAACGCGTCAGACCACGAAATATTGCAAACAGTCCACTTTAACTCGACTAAACAACAATAACAATGCTTTCAGCGTCAAAGAAGATTCTTTTCGTCTTTCTCAGAGGCATAAACACAAACAGCTACAAGGCACAAAACCTCCGATATTTCCAGACCTTGCCCAGCACTGCCGTCAATGGCGACCACTACCAGAACAGCACCAAACCCTCCTCCTCGAAGGACAACTACTTCGCCGCCATCCACCACATCTCGAACATCGTGCAGCGCGACTTCTACATGGAGCGGACCCTCAACAAGCTCCGCATCGCCGCCGTCGACTCCGACCTCGTCTTCCGCGTCCTCCGCGCCTGCCACAAGTTCGGCCCTGAGTCCCTCCGCTTCTTCAACTGGGCCCGCTCCCATCAGCCCTCTTACCGCCCCACCTCCGTCGAGCTCGAAGAGCTCGCCAAAAACCTAGCCCGCACCAAGAAGTACGAGTCCATGTGGAAGATCCTTCAACAGATGAAGACCAATAACAACCTCATTATCTCCTCCGAAACCCTCTGCTTCATCATCGAAGAGTACGGGAAACAAGGTAATCAACAATTTGATCCTTTTATCAAATTTTCTCTCTAAATTCTCTAGCTTTCTCTATCTTTC
This sequence comes from Morus notabilis, assembly GCF_000414095.1. Classification (NCBI taxonomy): domain Eukaryota; kingdom Viridiplantae; phylum Streptophyta; class Magnoliopsida; order Rosales; family Moraceae; genus Morus; species Morus notabilis. Next base: position 14,079 of record NW_010363285.1, read on the forward strand.
AGGACTGGTCGATCAGGCCGCGGAGGTCTTCAATCGAGTTCCGAAGATTTTCAACTGTTCGCAGACCGTGGAGGTCTATAACTCGCTGCTGTTTGCCCTCTGCGAAGTTAAGCTTTTCCATGGCGCTTACGCTTTGGTGAGGAGGATGATAAGGAAGGAAGTTGTTCCTGATAAGAGGACGTATTCGATTCTGGTGAATGCATGGTGCTCGGCGGGGAAGATGAGGGAGGCGCAAAATTTCTTGTCGGAGATGAGCAAGAAAGGATTCAACCCGCCGGTTCGAGGCCGCGACCTCCTGATCGAAGGGCTGTTGAACGCCGGCTACATCGAGTCGGCGAAAGAGATGGTGCGGAAAATGGTGAAAGAAGGCTTCTTGCCTGATGTTTCCACCTTCAATTCTCTCGTTGAAGTGATCTGTAAATCCGAGGAAGTTGAGTTCTGCATTGATCTTTACCATCAAGTGTGTGGGCTCGGGCTTTGTCCCGATATCAACACCTACAAGGTGTTGATCCCTGCGGTTTCAAAGGCGGGTCAGATCGATGAGGCGTTTAGGCTTCTGCATAGCTCCATTGAAGATGGGCACAAGCCGTTTCCGAGCTTGTATGCGCCTATAATCAAGGGAATGTGCAGGAAGGGACAATTTGATGACGCGCTTTGTTTCTTTGGTGAGATGAAGGTTAAGGGGCATCCACCGAACCGACCGGTGTACACCATGTTGATCACGATGTGCGGCCGTGGAGGCCGGTTTGTTGATGCTGCGAATTACTTGGTGGAGATGACGGAGATAGGGTTGACACCGATTTCTCGGTGCTTTGATTTGGTCACTGATGGATTGAAGAACTGTGGGAAGCATGATTTGGCTAGGAGGATTGAGCAATTGGAAGTTTCTGCCCGTGGCATGTGATATGTTGTGAACGCTCTCAGGTGAAGTGCAATCAACTCTTGTTTTGACTGTTTGGAGGATAAATCAATCATGGCTTCAACCTTTGTCAGACCCTTACTTAGGATGGTTTACACTAGAAGGGGTAAGCGTGGCAAGAAGCAGAGAATTCGGGGCCAAGGAGTATTTTCTGAAAGTGGCTAGGGAAAACATGTTAGAATCAGGGGGTATATTGTGGTTAGGGCAAGCAGGATGAGATTAGGCCGTATTTTGCTAATTTTCTGGTGTTCTGTTGCCGACAGAGGCTTGGAGTCCCGGAGTACTAGAAATCTCCGGAATTATCCCTTTACTTTTCTATTGTTCTTGTGTAATCTGTGTTTGCTGGTGTTGATCAATAAAACCCCTGATTCCATCCTTTATTCTCATTGATTTCTGCTTGTGTGTGAACCAGGTACCTAACAACCTTCAAGAGCATTCCTCAACGGAAAAGGCGGGAAATTCCCTGAGCTTTCCTTCTGTTTTACCAATCTAAAGCTTGGATTTTTTTTCTGCACAGCTTCTTTGGGTTTCGGAAAGGAAAAAGAACCACATTACAACCTGTGTTAGCTTCCATTGACAAGTTAGTATGGTGAAGAAACAGAGTGGAGTTCAGATTTCCCAAGCATTTCAATTACTGTTTCTTGGGTGCCGAGCCGTAGTACTCTCAAATGCAACAATCTCTGAGGATGCAGTCTAATTATAATGAACTTACTGTTTTTAATCAGCAAGAACTCGTGTTGCGCTATTGTATGACATTGATCACAGAACCATAATTACGGCAGGGGAAGCTTTTAAGGTGCCCTAGGAACATAGCAGAAAAGATATACCTCCGCTCGGGAGTTGAGTTTTTCAGATGGTCTGTATTGGCAAAAGAAAATGGCAAGAAAAGTTCAAAGAAGTTGCATGTACAAAACCAGGCCGTTGGGGGTAAATGTATCCTTGTAAAGTTCAAATACTCTGATGAGTTGATCCCTGCTCTATTTTATCTCTTTCCGTTACCGGAAGTACCTAATATATGAATTTGCTAGTCATATTAATCTCCAGGAATATACTGTCATGCTGCTGTGGCTGCTCTTCAAGTTCCATTCCTTAAAAGTCTATGAATATATCTTACAAAGAATGATGTTGGGACACGAGATGTTGGGTAGTGTGTAGACATTTGCTGCACAACATTTGAAAAGAGGCTCAATTTGAGTAAACCAGGAACCCGCTTTTCAGAGATAATGGAAACAGAAAGCTCAGAAATATAGAAAGAATGTACTGGCGCGGGATACAAAAGGAATCAGCAAAGAGGCTGCTATGTAGAGTGGAGAAAATTTTGTTGATGTTAACAGTTTCAAAGCCCAAGCTTCAACTTAAAAGCAATCGGATCAAGGAGGAGGCACAAACAAAAAGCAAGCCACGAAGTTTGCCACGGGATTGACTAGAAAAAAAAAAAAACTCTGTATTTATAAATGATTTTTGCCCTTAAACGGGAAACATCTCGCCAATGCGTTCTTCACAAATCTATCTTATAACATTCTGGATCTTTAAACATTAATTTCTAAATAATTCCTCGCGTTTTTATCTACAGTGCCGTCTCCTAGAATTATAGCCATCTCATCAATCATAAGGGAACTCGGAATCATTCTCAGTGACTTTAAAATGCTGGGGGCGCTGGCCTGAGCAGTGCAGATTCCACATTTTAAAATAAGCACTTTCCAAATTCCTTACCTGCAAGCAGTAGCAAAGACTTTTAAGCATTTTTCTCGTGTACGCAAAGCAATTAAAAACTTTAAAATTCACAACATCAGAAACGCACCCAGCGTTCTGTATCAAATAGAGGACAATGCAACCGAGCAGCCTTGAGTTTGTTGGTAAGAGCTTGGAGCTTTGGCCGATTCAGTGCCAAATATACTGCCTTCTCCTCGTACTCCTTCATACTGCAACCCATAAAGGCCGAAATTTTATACGTATAAAGAAGTATATATACCATGTTATGCTTCATATTGTTACTTAAGATGCCTACCTACTAACAATCATCTCCTCCCCTAGTCCAGTGGCAAGACAAAGTGATCCGGCAACTCTAGTAGCCATTTTCTCAAGGGGAAGGGTCACCATTGGTAAGCCTGCCCATAGGATATCTGTGCCCGTTGTATGTGCATTGCACAAAGGTCTAAAACACAAGAATCAAACTATCAACAAACCCAAAGGCCCACAGCAACTAGATATATTTATATTAACAATACTTTAATAGGAAGGGTTTAGCAACTTCAATTTTAAATAATCTAAGCAGTAAAATTGAAAAAGAACTTACGTGTCGAGGAATAAATCTGCTAAAGCACTTCGCCTAATATGTTCATTTTTCATAGCTACATCCGTGAAAATAATCTGGTCTGGCTGCACTCCTTGAGAAGCAGCATCTGTTTATTTGCCAAGAATCAGTTCTTTTTTTTTTTTGGTTTTTGTTGATTGGACAGAAATAGTAAATTTAAACAATTGCAAAAAAGATACTACAGAAAATGAAAAGATTTCTCAACAATAATAAACCACCCAACATACATGCACGAAGTCTCATTTCACCAGCAGCTGGGAATCTGAGGAGCCATAGTGCACTATTGGGTACACGTTTAAGAATATTGCACCTGTGGAAAACTTGGAAAAATGAGCTCCCAAATTCTGAAAGAACTCTCTTGAAAACATGAAAACAAGTGTTACCCTCAAATTACCAAGTATTAAATATTTCAGGGTCCATCTTATACAGCTGATTGAAGCACGCAAATATAAATTTATCCTCAGGCAGACCATAATCAGTTCGCTTGTGCTGGCAGTTTGGATCCAACACATCCAGATTTTTCTGTACACAGAATAGAGGGGGAAGTCATGTAAAATATAGCTATTACAAATCCACACATTGAAAAACAAAATGACGGGGAAAAAAATCCCTCAACAATACAATGATGAAAAAACTGACCTGCTTATAATCATTCACAAAATAGCAATGGGGAAGATGTACAAGCTTTTCTGAATAGATATGAGCTAAGCGCCGCGGTGAAACAAACTGAAAGCAACAAAGACAACTAAATAACAGAAACTCAAAACGATTAAGCAAGCAAGATAATTACACAGGATTTGATCCTAAACTGACCTCATCAGTTACCAAGTAATGGATGTAATCAGCGCCTGTGGTACCTGGAAACCCCATATATGAAACCTGAATAGGTGCAGGCTGCATGGCAAATATTTCATTTCTCGCCCCCTGCATGGTATAAGGGCCACAACATTACAGGTTTGCAAAATTATCATCGGAAGCTGAGTCTAAACAACACATAACAAATGAACTTATTCTTCTAATATTACACAATAATAATAAACAACTCACAGCAAAGACAGCACCATATAACTGTGTGCTGTTATTTACATGTAGTTTCAAAATGATAAAACCTCAGAAAAGAATAATAATGGGTCCATCATTAAGACGAATACCTTTGTATAACCATTAAGGTTCACTAAGATCTGTATCTTATCCTTATTAATCATTTTAGCAATCATATCAGATGACATGGAAGAAACATCAACAAAATGCTCAGCCTCCGATTGAATACGCTGTCTCCATTCGGTTCCATCATTTGAACTCAAGGCATAACAAAACACCTACAAAGAGTAGTTAGTTGCCACAAAAACAAGTGAAAAAAAAAAAAAAAAAGAAAGAAAGAAAGAAAGAAAGAAAGAAAGAAAGAAAGAAAGAAAGAAAAAAGAAGGAAAAGGCCTTAAATCAAGCAGGAAAAACAGTGAGAGATTACAACCTCAACATGTTCTTTGTTGTGCATGCCAAAAACAGACCCCATCAGGTGTGACAAAGGATGATTACCAATATCACTGCTGACATATCTGCGGTTCAGATAGAGAAACAGATGCAGATTGAGTAAAGGATGTCAGGGAGTACAAAACATTGATAGTAATTCATGCATGACTGAAAACATACCCAACCCTGAGTCTCTTATTTCCACCATCACGCTTTACAGGAATCGGGCCAGGATGGTTGAAGGCAGGAAGCGCAAAACGGGAAGCAATAATGGAGCATTGTGCAGCATATTTACGGCTGCAAGAGAAAAGGCGCACAAAAGTATTCATAACAGGGTATCATCTCCGAAAAGCAAAGCAAAAACAAAACAAAACAAAACAAGAGAAACAAAAACAAAACAAAAAAAAGGGTGATGGTATCATCTCTCTGTCAATAACATAGCACGCTAAGAGAGTATCTCACCTAATCTCAAGTGCAAGCATTGGGTCAATAGGATATGCTATGGCATGGAAAGGCTGCACGCTAGGAAGAAGTGACCTCTGAAAAAGAAAATTGCAGTAACTCTAAAAGCTGACCTAACCAATAATGAGAAAAATAAAGTATGAACACAAAATTGTTCTTACATTAATCTGTCTCTCGATAATCGCCTCAACTTCAGTGAACATTTTATCACGATCCTCCCAACTGCATAGGCACTGTAGTACACCAATTTCATTAGCATAGTCATTGCCAAAACTTTAAAAACATTAACTTCCGCTTCAAACACGCGTGCACAAACAAAACCATGCAGAAGAATTTAATTGGCATTACAACTAATAAGTTCACTATTATGGCATTCTTGTATGAATACTTCTGTGCCCAAGTCCATTAAGCAATCACCTCCGCATGGATATCAAGGATAATCCACTAAATGACAAATAAACAATAAAAATAAATAAGATGTTTGAGCGAGACAAAGAAAGGATCACTACCTAAAAGATCAAAATAACTAGGTTTCGCCATTAACTTGTTTAATTCATGAAAGAAAAAGTACTTCCCATTACCTAAATTGGAAGAATACTTCCTCAGCAAGAATCATAGAACATAAAATTCTTATATGTCCCACCTCAAATAATAGATCAGTCTGAAATTTAACAAAAATTGATTACCACCGATTAATTCCCTTGCAACAAGGTAGATTCTTTGAACTGTTTCCCCTAGGCATACAGACTAAGACTGGGACTGTGCAAGATAAGTATAAGATTTTGATTTACCTGTAGCGTATGCAATAGGTTACAAGTTGCCTCAGGAAAGTCAGGTCGAAAATGCAATGCCTGTTTATAGCTCTTTACAGCTGCTTCCACGTGTCCACTGCAACACATATAACGCTTAAAAAGTTCTTACTGTGCACAATCAAAATGCTTTCCATATTCTCAGTAAGGCAATATTGTTTCTTTGATAAAAGACTTTCCAGCAAAATTCATCAGGTCCTCAGATTTTTCCCGAGTAAAATATGAATTTTTTCCAGAGAATCTGAAACAACATAATTACTAACAAAGAAACAAAAGAAGAATTTGAAAAGGTTGTCAATCACAATTTATTTTTCTCTACATTGTTAATATCAACCACAAACGAAATCCTGCAAATTCAATATTGCAAAACACAACAAGGTTGCCCGGTTGGCACCATAATCTCATTTATTTCCATCCACCCATGACCACTAACTACCTAAAACAGTTTCTCAAATGGATTACACCCCAACCCACAAGGAATATCAAACTGAAGTCATAGACTGTGAAATAGAACAACTACCTGTCTTTATAAGCTGAAGCCAGGTTTGCATGAGCTTCAGCCATTGTTGGCCTGATAGCTATTGCATGTATGTAGTCCTGAATTGCTTCACTCACTCTACCAATCTCCTTGTATGTGTTGCCCCTGTTAACAAGCCCATCAGCTGCCAGAGGATCAATGCGAAGAACCTCGTTGTAGCAAGATATTGCATCTGCATAACTTCCCTATAATGGAAACATGCACACAACAAATTAAAATGGTCGTGAGAGGAAATCAGAAAATTTCTGGCTAAAAACTACAGGAAGGGAAAAATTAAACTAGTATATCTAATCATCTTGATGCTATACAAGTGTTTCCCTTTCAGAGAAAAAGAAGACGAAGAAATGTCTGTTGTTTTGTTTTTTTAAGCACAACTCTCTTCTGCCATGTTTCTAGCAGCTTGTCTAAACGATATAGAGAAAATCAAGTGAGAGGGAAATATTGATCATGCTGAATGCCGATACCTGTTGCTTATAAATTATTGCAAGATTATTAAAAGGGGCAGACAATCCAGTTGTCACACTCAACGTAGCCTTGTAATATGAAGCTGCAGTAGCCACCATGTTCCTGCTCAGACAGCATTGTTTCTTGTCAAAAATATACTCAGAATTATCAGAAATTGTCTTAAAATCATCAGCTATAAAACAAGTACTTCAGGACAACATACCATTCCATATATATGTTCCCGAGGTTTGTAAGTGCTTGTGGATGGTTTGGTTGTAATGCAAGGCATTGCTTCCGACATCCAAACACAAAATTTAAGTAATACAGAAAGACACATAAAACTGAACATTGAACCACTTCAAACTGAAACCAAAAAGAAGATGAGAAGTGAACATACATTGTAGCATTGTATCGCTTCCTCGACTCTGCCAACGTCCTTCAGAGCATTACCCTACAACAGTAAAAGAAATTGAATGAAAAGACAACTTCAAGGTCTTCTAGTCACACTCCAGCATCAAAGAGAAGAAGAAAACCAACCAGATTATTATAAGCCTCCAAAAATCTTGGATCAGCAGAAACGGCTTGCTTGTAGTGAAGGATTGCCAGGTCGAGTTGGCCTTGATCATAATATGTACTAGCTAAATTACCTGCATAATATGATCGAACATACAGTCAAAGAAATGGATAAATGATCATGACCCACTAAAGCATGAAAATGATGCGATCAAGGAAAAAAGGGGAAAAATTGTAAAAGTTGAGACGGAGTGAAAACACAAAGTTTCAATTCACAACATAGATCAAAACTCACCAAAAGCCATCGCATAATTTGGTCTTGTCTGCAAAGCACGCTGATAACATACAATTGCCTCTTGAGGCATTCCTAAAGCCTGGAAAGGGCAAAAGAAACATTCTTGTTTTTCTCCAATACGAGTCCATGCACTTGCAGCTACCCAACCTTAGTGGCACAAGGCATAACACTTACCTTATAAACATTCCCAAGGTTCAGATAAGCATCTGGAAATGAAGGTTTGAGCTTAACAGCCTCCTGAAATCCAAAATTTTTTAAGGGGAAAAAATAAAAAGATATCATCAACACGCCTTGAAAAACAGTTGGAACAAGGGAACTGCATGCATTTCAATATGCATAGATTGTTAAAAAAGAAAAATAAAAATAATGCTCAAAATCCAATATAGCTCTGCCCGTGGGAATTGATAAGTAAAGATTGAGGAAAACAAGAACAAGCAGACCTTATAATATTGAAGGGCTCTATTAAGATCACCAGACTCCATAAAAAGACCAGCAAGATTTGACCATGCAATAGCAAATGTTGGTTGAATCCGAAGAGCCTCGAGGTAACAACTGTATGCCTGCATAAAATGTTAACATTCTTGACAATTTGCAGTCTTGGAAGTGGAAGTTACAACAAGAACAACCATCATCTGAGCCCTGGTTTGTAGCTAACAACTTGATATCTGTATCAAACTGTGAATCCAAGCACAGTTCCACACATGAATTACTTCCATCAGTAAGAGTACCTCCAATGCAATTCTAAAAGTGTGCCAATGCCAAATTAATGCTATTCTTGGTGCTAAATTTTGCATATGCTATACTTGGTGGCAAATCTGCCACCAAGTATAGCATATGTCAAATTTTGGTATTTCATTGTATTTGATGATATATTTGTTTTTTCATTTAATCATTACAACATTGGCAGTTTAAATAATTTCAAAATTAGAAGTTTATTTATTTTTTAAAATTATTAAAAGTTTAATTTAACAACTTCCAAAGCATAATGATTTTGACAACAAATAGATTTAGCATTTAGAAAAGCATTATGCATTGGAGCACAAACAAAAATAACACATCAAATATGACATTTTCACGCTTTTTGGGGCCTAATATGACTTTGGCATTAGCATTTGCATTGGAAGTAGCATTATGAAAAGTTAAATACGGAAGGGTCCTCCCAGGCCTCATCAAGCCCATATTTAGGCAGGGAAGGAAAAAGAGTTTCGGCAATCAACTCAAACTGCGTACAAATTACTGAGATATCACTCCCATCAGCACTAAAGAGCTATAATAGCAGTAACTAACTTGATCAAAGTTGTTACACATGATGACAAGCACAAAGTACAAGCACGTATCCTATGCAAGAAATTTGAATACCCAGCTGTGCGCTAAGTATAAAGAGACCCCAAAAATTGAATGATATACTATTATGCTGTATTCTATTTGGAGGAACTTACTTCTTGCACCAATCCTTGCGCTTTCATTAGATTTCCAAGGTTGCTGTGGGCATCAACCTATTTGCAAATTAAAAAACACAAATCAACAATAGCAATTCACTAAAAGAAAGCATGACAACCAACTGGGTTGATGTAGATAAATGAGGCAGCAGTAAGTGAAGCATTACAAGACAAGCAAACTAAAAAGAGGACAACAAATAAAAGACAAGCCTACCAGAGCAGGATTGAGTGCAAGCGCCTGACGACAACACTGTGCTGCTTCGTTAAGTCTTCCTTTTCGCATGTATGCACTACCTAGGTTGGCCCACGCGTCAGAGAAATTGGGTCGAAGCTGCAATCATATGAAATCAGAGATCGTTCAACAACTCAGAGTTAATCGGCGCCACGACACACAATTTTTAGAATAAGACAGGAAAAGAACATAAAAAATAGAATGCATTAACCTTAATAAAGAAACCAATAAAATCAAGAACATGGATTTATAAGAATACACAAACCTCAATGGCCACCAAATAGTAGCGAATTGCAAGGTCAATATTGCCCTTTTCCTACATTCAGGAAATACCCAATTGATCAATAACAGAAAATGTTCATCAAATAACAGAATATAGGACCAACAGAAATTATACCAGTGGCGCATCGTGGTAATAATATTTGACATACCTTCCACGCATTAGCCATGTTACCATAGCACTCTGCAAAATGTGGTTCAATTCGAAGGGCTTCTTCATTCTTGGCGATACACATGTCAAATTCATGCAGCTGAAAAATCCACCAAAAAATGACCAATGATCAGACCTTCAATACACTTTCAGTTAAAATTCCGCTATGCAATGCCTTTTCAGCCATTACTACGTGCAATTACTTAAAAAGCAAAAACAGTCGAAGAAAATCGACGCCGCAAAGGTATGGACTAGAGAACAACCTGATAGTAAATAGCACCTAAAAGAAGTAAATTATCAGTCCGATTAGGGTTCCTCCCATAAACAGTCGTGCTATGCTCCAGCGCCTCCTTGTAGTTTCCAGCCCTATACATATGATGAGCTAGGGCTAAGTGCGTGTCCTCATCCACTACATCATCAGGCACAAAATACATCAATAATCGCAATTAGAGCCATAACTTTCCTACGCAGTAGCAAAAATTCAAAATTCCTCTAAAAACAAAAAACACGCTTCTTCCTCCATCTCCAATCGACTCCTATTTCACAAATCACCAAGTTTCAAAAATCGAAATTCTAATATGTGAGACACAAAACGAACCTTCGATGGAATCGGAACCCTTGAAGGTCACCAGGCTGTGCGGAGACGCCTCATCGCCGCGATCCACCGCGAAAAGTGACCGAGAAGATCCCGCCACCGCCGCCTGCGGCTGCTGATGGCGAACCTCGCCATGCACAGAGATCACCGCCATCTCTTCAGATTCCGATCAAAACCATCAAACTCCGATCTCCACCCAAAAACCAAACCCTAGCTTTCGTTTTTTTTTTTTTTCTTCTTCTTTTGGTTTTTGTTCCCGAGCAATCAAAAATGATTGCTTGGGTGTTTTGTTTTGTTTTGTTTTGTTTTTGTTTTTGGGTAAGTTCCCTTCTTTCTTTGTCTGTCTGTCTCTCCCTTAATGCGCGTGGAGTGGAGGGAAGAGAGAGAAGGGGGTGGGGGGGGTTTATATAAGGTGGAAAGTGGGTGATTCGGTGATGGGAGTGAGATGTGATCTGGACCGTTGATCAGCCGCCGAATAAAAGCAAAAGATAAGTGTTTCCGCTGGGCTGTAAACTCGTTTGGTTAACGACTGACACGTATCTTCTGCAGATATTAATGAGATTCACATTTTTTACAACTTGTTCAATGTTGCGTCTAAGTTCGCCGCTTCGCTTCTTCTCTCTTCTGTTGAATACTTTTGTTCCGTGTTTGGACTTCTTGGGATTTGGAAGTGGGACCAATTTCGCTCCAAACAAGTTAAAATAATTTAGCCCTATTTATTTCACTATTTAGTTTAATTTAATTTAATTCAGATCATAATTTAAATTCATGTTTAATAAATATAGAGTTTGAATTATATTTCTCATTTAAATTAAGTTAAATTATTTAATTTTAAAATTTAATTTCTTTTTTAAGTTCAACCGTTCAAATTATTTTTAAACAACAAAAAAAATCAACTCTCTCTTATTTTTCACACTTACTAAACACAAATTCAAATTTTATTCTTATTAAGATTAAAATTTCAACTTCACATCTAAACGCTAATTCAAATTATAATTTAAACCACACAGTTTAAATTTTTTTGTTCAAATAAAAAGTTCAAATCAATAAAATTTGAACCAACGAACCAAACGAAATTTTTTAGGAATTTTTACGGTGGACCAAAGTTATTTTACTCTACTGGTGGAAACTGTGTTTTAATCGTTTTCAAAGTGTTCCTAATTTTTTAAATTGTGTAAAATACCCTTCGATCTATACAAAACGATTCAAAATACCCCTTTCGTTTAATTTTGTCTACCATCCAACGGATTTACTGACGTGGCAGATAAAAATCAATTAAAACCATTAAATTATAATTAAATATACATAATTGATTATATAATAAAAACAATGAAAAAAAGTATTTTAAAAAATAACAAAAAAAACCCAAAAAAAGTATACGGCCCCGTTCTTTTCGCTGATTTGAGTTTAGAATTCGAGTTTTGCTACAGTAAAAAGCTCTCAGAAACAGTCACATCTAACTTTTTTGCTATAGTAAAAAGCTCTCACACAACATCACATCTCAACTCGAACTAAAAACTCGAATTAGCGAACCGAATGGGCCCGTACTTCTTCGTCAATCCTGTTACTGAGTCACTCTTATGCAAACCCTTTGATGACAGAAGCGAGCTTCTGTAGATTCAATTTCATCACCATATCGGCGAAGAGACGGGTGTCTTCCTCAGTGTTTTGCTCATGCAACATAAAGGATCTAAATGAAAAAACTTTTGTTTAATCCAACCTTCTTGCGTTTATTCAATAATTTATAGGACAAATTACACTTGTCCCTGTGAATTATTGGTCTTATAACAAAATACTTCTTAAATTTTAAAAATAATAAATTTCTCCTAAACAATTAGCCGTTAGTACGCGTCCCTCTTTTCTGTCATCTCGGTTAAATTTTGAACGTTAAGTGACATGTAGAAGTCGCTAAGGCATTTAATTTTTATTCTATTATGAAATGGCGATTTTGTCCATCCAAGCCCAGCCGTTGACCGGTCAAATTTGCCGTTGACAGGCATTGACCGGGATGGAGGGTCGGCAGGATGTGTGTCAAATCGAAGATCTCAAAGTGAAGAACACTTATCCGGGGTCAATTTCTCCAAATGACGTCCGGTTCACCGAAAAATGTCCAAAACTCAAAATAGACGGAGGCGGTACATCGAAGCTCTTTGGACACCAATTGGGGAAGTAATCATGGGGGTGTTGCTCCACTCAACGAGGGGAATATAATGGCACAACTTGCTAGCAAAACGGAGGTCAGATGGTGTTGGAATTCGGTGTGAAGACAAAATGGACCAAAACTTTAACCAACTCTTGCATGTGAATGGCGGTGAGATTCGAGTTCATGGGTGGTCGACGTTTGGTGACGGTTGGAGACTAGATAGTGGCGGCTCAAAGTGGCAGTGGGGCTTGGTTTTTCACGTGCAAAGAAAGAAGAATGAGAGAGAGGAAGTGAGAATGAGAGGGAGAGAGGGGGAGAGGGAAATCATCATATGTTCGTAGTAGTCTTAAACTGGGCTTGGATGGATAAAATCGTCATTTCATAATAAATTAAAAATTAAATACCTCAACAACTTTCACGTATCACTTAACGTTCAAATATAACCGAGTGGGTGAAAAAAAAAGACACATGCTAACGGGTTAATTATTCAGAAAGAAAATTTAAGAGATATTTTGTTACAGGGCCAATAACTCAGGAAGGACAAGTGTAATTTGTCCCTGCCTATATTTGGGGAAAGCATGTTATTGAACACTGACCCGTACATGCTGACCCACCCATGGCAGAAAGAGCATATTTAAACTTAAATTTCAAAGCTTAAAGAGAGTGTGTCTGGTGGGTTGTTTCAGTTGCGTTGAAGAAAAGAAAATAATTGGTCAGTTTTTAGTGTGAGAAATGCTAGACAGCCAGATTGAAAGCACTGAGATTTATGGAACTTGAATTGTTAAGAATGAATAGCCAGAACGGATTTTAGTGGGTATGGGTCTTTGGATCGGCTACAAGTTTGCGACTTACCATACTCGGATCAATTTGAATTTTCCATGAATTTATGGATTGGAAGTAATTGTAGAACTTGAACTTTTTAAGAATGATTAAAAATTTTTCTGGTTTAAATGGTATTGATATGGCGGGGTTTTTTCTTTTTTTCTTTTTTTTTTTTTTTTTCTCCAAAGCCTTCGTTCAAATATGGTAATAATCCAGTGTGCAAATCTTCTTCAATTCGCAAAAGAATAATGGGACCACTGTTTATTGTTTTTGTTTTTGTTTTTTTTTTAACATTTAATCATTTTAATATTTAATTAGAATATAATGGCTTTGACTAATATTTACATCTTGCTACGTGAGCAAATTCGTTAGCATTGTAGACGGAATTAGACATAGGGGTATTTTGAACCGTTTTTAATAAATTAAGGGTATTTTAAATCATTTTAAAATATTATGATGTATTTTGAAATATGATACATATTTTAAGAGGTATTTATAAAAATTATCATTCAAAGAATTTTGTCCTTATTTGTTTTATTGATTTAGTTCAGTTTAATTCAATTCAATTCGAATAGTAAACACAGTTTAAACTCGTGTTTAGTAAGCACTCAGTTTGAATTATATTTTCCGTTTAAATTGAGTTAAATTGTCTAACTTTAGAGTTTAGCTTCCCCCTTAAATTCAACGATTCACACCATTTTTAAACAGTAAAAAAAAATCCAACTCTCTATGCTTTTCACACCTACCGAACACAAATTTTTATTCCTATTCAAATTAAAATTTTAACTTCACATCCAAAAGTCAATTCAAACTACAATTTAAACCATACAGTTTAAATTTTTCTCTTAAAATAAAAAAGTTCAAATCAACAAAATTCAAACCAACGAACCAAACGGGGTTAATAATTTTCGAGGAATTTTTATGGTAGAGCAAAACTATTTTACTGTACTGGTGAGAATTATGTTTTTATCATTAGATTAATTTTTTAACAGTCAGATTTACAGTCTGAACAGTTACGTGTGGTGTGCTATAAAATTTTTAATAGGACCTACACCATTAAAAAATTAATCTAAAGGTCAAAAATAATTATTCTACCGGTATACTAAAATAGCGTGTTCCACCATAAAGCTTCTCTAATTTTCTAGACATAGTAAAAATTTTACTAAACAAATGTTGAAATATAATAAAAATTTAAAATTTTTATGAACGATAAAAATTAATATTGATAAATTAGTATAGATAAATAGTTACTATGTAAGTTTGTTACGTATAAATTATTTTAAAATGATTGATATGTTTCTTCTTCATTTTTTTTTAAATTCAATTTTTACCAAGAGAATTGGGTTTTCTGTTTTTTCATTGTTAGGAAGTTTATAAATGCAACTTATTAGGAAAATTTGCTGTTTTAAAATTATTAAAATGATATTTTGTGATTTTAAAATTTGGTATCCTTGTATTTCGAGATTCTTTTTACCAAAAAAATTTATTTTTTTTCTTTTTAATGATTATAGATTAATTGAAAGGAAATAGTAAGAAATTGCCTATAAACAATTAAACTTGTTACGTTGATATAGTTAGCAAACTCCAGGAACGTATACATTTTGCCCACATTAGCAGTATTACATAAATAACATCACTATATAAATCAAAATAGCAGGACAACATAAGCTTTTCAATGGCTAAAATGAAACAATTTGTTGACTGTTAATGCTAAAAGAATTTAAAAACTAAGAGACTAACATAGACTAGTAAAACATGGAAGAAAGCTTTTATTGCTATATAATGCTAGGATTTACAAGAAAGTTTCTTCTATTTAAGAAACTTTTCACTTCTTATGGTTATATAATACAAGGAGGAGATACTATTTGAGTCGTGTTTGAGCTGAAACATTGATTTTTAAACCTTAAACCTTATCTTAAGACAGGGAAAAAAAAATTATAATATTGTACAAGGAGGAATGAACCGTTAAAAGCTCATACATTACTGGTGGACAAAAAACAATAGAAATATATGCAATGAAAAGGGGTTCATCCATTTAACCTGGTATCATGATCCGAGGACAAATCAAGATGTCCTTCCCTTTCATTGGACTCTATAAGCATCCGAACAACTTCTGTCATTGTTGGACGCTCTAAGGGAGACGTGCTTGTGCAAAGCAGGGCGATTTTGAGGACGGTGAGCATGTGAGAGACGGTATTCTCTTCCTCTAGATTTACGCGAGAATCGATAATTCCCGGCGACAAATTGTGTTTCTGGACATAGTTTCTCACCCATGTCGCAAGATCACCACCTTGTTCTACTGCTTGTACTGGTGTTTTTCCTGTTAGTAGCTCCAAAAGAACAACTCCATAGCTATATGTGTCGCACTTTTCTGTGACCTTCATAGTGTATGCATATTCTGGAAATTGAAGATTTTATACAAGTCAGTTACAACTAGCGTAGACTAGTAACTCATACATGTGGAAAATGACCATTGACTACTAAAATGGTTGATGTGTTGGTCAATCAGACTGATTGACTGGCAAAAAAATTAAACACTGACTAATATTGGTAAATCAATGATTGATCAATGAGTCAATCAACCAATCATGTTTTTAGAAATAACCATTTTCCTAAATTAGCAAAACTTTGAACATTTATTAAAACGATGCTTTTGAAAAAAGGCCATTGTCCCGGTTATCCCTAATACTAAGAATGTAACTTGGAATAATAATTAGCAATGTAAACACGTTAAGAAACATAGAAGGGCAGAAAGAGAACTTACCGGGAGCAATATAACCATATGAACCTGCAACTGCAGACATGGACTTAGGCTGTGGCATGTCAATCACCTTTGCCAGTCCAAAATCCCCAACATGAGCTTCAAATTTATCATCAAGGAGAATGTTGTTGGATTTTATATCGCGGTGAAAAATCCGAGGTTTGCAGTCATGGTGCAAGTAAGCAAGGCCATGAGCCGCTCCGAGGGCGATCAAGAACCTCGTTCGCCAATCAAGACTGCAGGAAACTCCATGGAGCAACTCCCCAAGGCTGCCTCTTGACATGTACTCATAAAGCAGGAGATTGGAACCCTGGTGATAGCAGAAACCGTATAGCTTCACAATATTCCTGTGCCGAATTTTTCCCAAGGTCAGGATTTCAGCATGGAAGCTATTATCCACTTTGTTTCCTTCCCCGTTGGATGCCAACTTCTTGACAGCAATTGTACGGTCATTGAACAAAACTGCTTTGTAAACAGTTCCCCAAGCTCCTCTTCCAATCACAAATCTGTTATCAAAATTGTCAGTGGCTTCTACCAAGTCTTGAAAAGTGAATCCTTCCTTCGGGGAGAAGTAGATATCCGAAACCGGAGAATTTGATGGCTTACTTTCTTGCAATGGAGCAACAATGTCGACCTGACGGCTCATGGCATAGATGATGATCCCAATTAGAATGAGAGAAACCCCTCCGACGGACGCTGCAACTATAGCAATAATTTCACCTATACGGGTATGCTTCTTTGTCGCGTCTGAAGGAAAAGAGAGTGAAGAGGGAGGTGTTTTGCAGACACCGAGTGGGCCACCACAGAGTCCTTGGTTCCCAACATAGCTGCTAATAGCCATATTCTGAAAGAGCGGTAGATTCGGTAAGGGCCCCGTTAACTCGTTGTACGAGAAGTTGCAGCCTAGTAAACTTGACAGATTCTCAAAAGAGCCTGGAATTTGACCAATCAAATGGTTGTTGTTGAGCAGAAGATATTCCAAAAGAACTAGCCTTCCAAGCTCTGGAGGAATCTCCCCAGAGAGATTGTTGTAACTGAGATTCAGCGCGATCTGCAAGCTCGAAAGGGAGCCCAACTGAGCTGGTATGCCGCCCGAAAACGAGTTGCCGCCCATCTGTAGCTCAGTCAAACGCAAGAGACTTCCTGTGGAGACTGGTATTTCCCCAGAAAGGTCGTTATCGGAAAGCTTGAGAAGCTCCAGATGCTTAAGCGTTCCAATATTGCTTGGCAGGCTACCAGAAAAGTTGTTGTGGCTAAGGTCTAGCCGCTGAAGCATGCTGCAATTGAAAATCTCGGGAGGTATCCTTCCCGAAAGAGAATTCGAGGAGACATTAAATATCACCAACTGCGAAAGCTTTCCAATTTCCCTTGGCAACTCAAAAGTGAAACGGTTGTTTGCAAGTTGAAGCCTTTGCAAGGTTCTGCAGTTGCCTATTTCTGAAGGAATGGAGCCACTAAACTTGTTCTGATCCAACTCAACCGCCGAGAGATTCACCAATCTGCACAGATTGGATGGAAAATTCCCTGTAAGGTTGTTTCCGACTAGACGAAGCTGCACCAAGGATTTGCAGCTTGTGATCTCAGGTGGGATGCTTCCAGTGAGCCTGTTTGAGCCCAAGTTTAGAAAAATCAGGTTCGAATATCGGCAAAGATGACGGGGAATCCTTCTCATTAGTTGGTTTTCTGACAAGTCAACCACCCAAAGCGGGCTATACAGCCCGAGCGCTTTAGGAATGATGCCGCTGAGTGAGTTGTGAAACACTTGCAGCATGGTCAATTTGGTCAAGTATTGGAAGCCAACGGGAATTGGGCCAGTGAGGAAGTTGATAGAGAGATCTAGCTGTGTCAAGTTTTCCAAGCTTGTGAGCTCTTTCGGAATAGGGCCTTGAAATTGGTTCTCAAAAAGATGAAGCAATCTCAATCCTGAAATCTTACTGAACTCCATTGATATCTCACCAGTCAACAAGTTCTCCGAAAAGTCAATCTCTTTCGCTAATGAAAGATTACCAATCTCTCTAGGCACTGTCCCATTCAACCCATTTCTGTAAAGGTACAACTTCTTTAGAAAAACAAGGTTTCCAATTTCCTTGGGAATCTCCCCCACAAGGTTGTTCTGGTAAAGAGCAAGAGTCCCCAAGTTTGTGCAATTTCCAAGCTCTTTTGGAATGACCCCAGAAAGCAGATTATCCCAAAGGATCAAATCTGTCAAATTCCTGAGCATTCCAATCTCTCTTGGTATTTCTCCATTCAACTGGTTTTGAGCAAGACCAAGTAATTGCAAGCTAGTACATCCACCTATCTCAGAAGGCAAGCTTCCTGTTATCTTATTTTGACCTGCCCTGAAAGTTGTCAAGTTTTTAAGATTCCCAAATGAACTTGGCAAAGGTCCACTAAGATTATTTGTGTAGGCAATCAACTCGGTTAGATATGAAAGATTCCCAACTTCTTCAGGGAAAGGCCCAGATAGTTTGTTGTTGCACAGATTCAAGACTGTTAAGTAAGAAAGTTTGCCTATTTCCTGTGGGATTTGACCTTCAAAGTTATTGTTGTTAAGGAGAAGGACATCTAGAGATGAACAGCTTCCAATCTCTTTAGGTATGTTCCCAGACAATGCATTGTTGGAAACACTAAGATGAGTCAGGTGAACCAATCCACCGAGCATCGGCGACAAAGAACCGGTGAGATTCATTAAGCTCAAATCGAGAGATACTACGACTGGATCGTAATAATAGTCATTGCCGCAACGCACTCCTCTCCATCCACAAGGTGTGGAATCACTGGAATTCCAATTTCCCAGGTAGTTAAATACATCAACAAGGCTTCTCTTTATTTCTAACAGGTATTGACCCTCAGTATTAAGCCCCTCGGATTCATAAACCAGAAGGGAAGCCAGTACAAGAAGTAGAGTCAACAAAGTATGTAGTTTTTTCTTCATACTCATCATGGATTTGCACAACATGAACTTGATTGAACAAAAATAATCAATTATCACCTCTCAAAGTTCTTCAGAAACAAAACTTTATACAGCTCAAGAAATATTTACACACACACATACATACATACATGAAGGAATAGAAGTGTACTGAAGATTCAAATAGGAATTGAAACAATCCCACAACTTGGAGAATTTTACAAGGATGAGGAGATATATTTGGCATACCTCATATTATAAGATGACCAATAACAGAAAAGAGAAAGAAGCCACCAAAAGAGTTTGAACCACCAAGAACTATAAAGACTTTTTTTTAGTTTACCAGAAATACGTTTACTGGGGAAACTTGGTCATTGCTTTGGACTGAAGATAAAAGACTAGTGCTTTGAATAATACAACGAGTCCTGTTCTTCAGATATAAGTCAATTGCAATGAATATTTCTCCACTTTTTCTTCTAATGATGATGATAAAGAAAAATAAAAAGCCAAGTGATTATTTTGTCCTCTAAGGAATGATTAGGGAAATCCCACTTTGTGTGAATCATAAGGTTTTGAGAAAGAGTTTTGACACATCGTGGTTGTCATGGCCGACAAAGCATGAACATGCACTCTAATCTCTCTCTATTTTCTCCTCCATATTATAATACTTTAGTGCTTCCTTCACCAAGGTGACAGAAACTGTTTTTTTTTTCTTACAATTTTTATATTTATCTTTGAGTTTTTAGCACATTTTCCTCCTAAACTTGTCGTAATTTAGTAAATTACTCTCAAAACTTTTACTTTTTATAAGTTACCCCTTTAACTTATAAATTTGTTACAATATGCCCCATTTCGACGAGAATTGTATTAAATTAGTGTCAAAAAAGCATATTCAGCCAAAAATTTTAACATTCCAATTCAAATGTAATACAAATATTTCAATATCTCAACTTTTAACCTCTTAAATCTAATAAAAATTGTGAACAAATTTAGTTAAATGGGGCACATTGCAATAAATTTACAAGTTCAGAGAGTAACTTATCAAAATTAAAAATTTGAACAGCAATTTGTTAAACCACGATAAGTTCGGAAGGTAATTCTGTTTCTCTAACCCCTCTAGTTCCCAAAATTTAAAAAGGTCCCATTATGGAAATTACAAACTAGTATCAAATTTTCCTTTCTATTTGCAAGAATCCAAAGTGAAAGGGTGTTTTTTTTTTTTTTTCCTTTTATCCCCCTATAACTTTGTGAGACTGTAGCATTTTTGTAACAAGTCAAATTTTTATCTGATCTCCATGGACTTGTCAGAGCTAACTGATTTGTTTGATAATTTGATTAGACTGTACGTAACATAATATATATCTGTTCGTTTGAACAGTTCTAAGCCCTCATTGCAACTTTAAGTTTTTGAACAATAGTTATACATTAGGCATAATCACTATCAGTTGCAAAGCCACATAAAGATGAATAAGGTACATGCCGCACTTAAATTTTGAAATTCTAGTTTTTATCTTTAAAATTTATATTAGGAAAACTATTGTGAGCTCATAAAAATTTAATACGTCATTATATTTTAATAAAAAATTGTTTAATTTTTTTCATAGTAACTCAAATGGAAAAAAAAAAAAAATGAGTGCGCCACTAATTGATGTAAGTATTCATGACTATATTTTAATGTATAATATATTAGGATATTTAGCACATTTGCTTCCTAAACTTGTTTAGTTTTAACAATTTGCTCCCTAAATTTTTAATTTTGGCAAGTTGTTCCTTCAACCTTTTTTGACAATGATTAGGTTAAATTAGTGTTGAAAAAACACATTTGACAAAAAGTTTCAACATTTCAATTCAAATGTGACATAAATCTTTTAGTTTCTCAACTTTTAATCCTTTAAATCTAATAAAAAAATTAGAGTAAATTTAATAAAATGAGACATATTGCAATATTTTTATAAGTTCGGGGGTTGATTGTTAAAATTAAAAATTTAAGAGACAATTTGCTAAACTTATTGCGGGGGAAATTGTCCTAAAAACCCAATATATTACGTGTAGGAATATATATTATGTACTACAAAAATAGAATATATGTTATATCATTGTTTTAGAATTTTCTTTCAACTTAGATTTGACTCGTACGCTGCTCAAGTGGGTGTAGAATAGTGGATATACATATTCGAGTTTTCAATTCGAGCTGAGATGTGACATTTTTTTAAAGTTTTTCACTGTAGCAGAAAAAATTAGATGTGACATTTTCTAAGAATTTTTACTGTAAAAATTTAAAATTGAAAACTCGAATCGATAAAATGAACGAGCCTATAATATATTAGAAACGCTGAATGTTTTTTTTTTTTTTTTTTTGGGTCTTCCTGTAACATTTGTAGGCTGACGATGACTCAAGGCATTAGTTTACAAAATCTTCTCATTTTTATACCTTTGAGTATGGCGATTCCAACTTAAGAACATGAATGCTGACACAAAATTTTTATTACTGTATAATTTGCACATGTTGTCACTGCTGACGACTTTCCCAAACACGTTGTTTTTTTTTTTTTTTTTTCTAAGTTTGGCAAACACGTTTTTATAGTCCACTACTTTTTTTCCCCCCTTTTTTTTTTTTTTTCTAACTCTGATATAAGAAAATGTTAATTAGGCTTTACTCCACGAGTCCTATAATGTTGCTTGGCTGCTTCCCCTTCCCTATCCAAAGAGAAGTGTTTTGTTCACTTACAATGCCCCTGTTTGGTTGGACAATTCCGCCTAACTCAGCCTAATTCAAAAAATTTAATTACTATATAGATAAATTTTACTCAAAAAAAGACAAAAAAAAAAAAACCCTTTAAAAAAAAGGGTAAGAAAAGCTACCCAATTATGCCTCCTGTTGTGCATTATCTTTTTTTTTTTTTTTTCAAAAATTGCTACCCAATTAAAAAATGTTATTATTTAGAAAACTTTTCTTTAATAAATTTGTAGGCATTGTATTATTTCTTATGCATTATATTTTTCAATTAAAATTACAGTTCTTAATTGTCATCCAAACTATTCGAATTAAAACTTTAAATACACAACTAAACGTCAATTCAAACTACTGTTTGAATTTTTTATGTTCAAATAAAAAAAGTTCAAATCAACGCAATTTAAACCAGCGAACTAAACGGGTCAAAAATATAATTGGTAGGGTCCTCCAAAGGTGGGTAATACTGTTATTTTATGGTGCAAACTTTTTGCATTTTTCAAGTAGTCCTCAAGTGGATTTGGATGATTGCCACTAACCATTAAGTAATACATATGAAACCAATAACTTAAAGATCAATTTTTTTTTTAATTTGTACTTTATTGGTGGTACACATGTAGAATTAATATGCATATTTTCCCTGTTGTTAAACTTTTCAATATATCTTTGTATTTTTCATTTTGTGTGTAAAATATTAAGGATATACATTGAATTTATGTTGGAAGTCAATAATTGGTTAAGATTTGAAAGTGCACTTAATAGTTGATAGGCTAACAGAAAACTAATCACAGGGGGTTTGAGATTAGGTTTGGCTGGCCAACGCACAAGGAAGCGACATCCACTTTGCCAATAATATGCTAATTAATACTCCAAGTGGTGTTACTTGGTTTGCTTGCTGACTTAAACGAACAATATATATATTTTTTCTTACAATTTTTGTGAAAAAGCCAAAAAAATAAATAAATAAATAAATGATCTAGTATTTTCACCTTTAATAATTAAGCTCCAGAATAATATTGTAAAGTATATATTTTTTGTTCCCTCTCATATCATCATCTTTAACTAGCTCAATAGGTTGATCATTAATATCGATCAAGAAAACTGTTAGTCTTATTGTTCGTATCTAGTGTAATCATTGCAACAAAATTTCTAATAGTATTTGTTGTTGTTGATTTATCATCAGTTTGTAATTGCTAATAATATACATTATCACAGTTTGAAAGTCTTTGAATATAGTTTTCTTTTCAAAGAACCTAATATAAGCTTAAAAATCATATCCCATTAAATCATCAACTTCCATTGATATATTAAGGTTGTCAATGTATAAATTAAAGTAATAGTGCAGGTATATATACTTTGAATACTCTAAAGTTTCCTAATTTATAACTATTAACTGGTTGATAAAAAAGAGCATATAAAGAGATATAATAATACCAGTAGCTCCTACTAAATGTTGTCTATGTAGAGGAAGTTCTTAGGATTATATAATACCTTTTTTATTTTTTTATTTTTTTATTTTTCGATGGCAAGCTAACTTCTGTACAGCCAATCCTATCATATTATCGCTTACACCTCACCCTACCTCTGGCTGGAAAGGCATCAATCCACATGGTTTATTATTGCATGTGTGTACAATATGCTTATAGCTTTTATATTCGTTTTTGATCAAAATGTTTTATTAAACTGGTGAGTGAACGAGGACATTTTAGAATGATCATGATCAATAAATGGAGCAAAATTGTAACCATGTTCACACCAAATAGCCATATATTCGGGAAAAAATTGTTATTTAAAACAATTAAGAATAACGAATATCCATCTTCCGCTTGAAAGTTCGTCTGTATATAATGATAAACTAGCTTCCAACTGCCATTTTTTTTTTCAGTATTCTACTGCGCCTTGCAGATTCCTATTCCCAGGACGGAGGAAACATACATACATACATACATATACATACATACATATATATATATATAGTTAAGGCTTGTTGAAGGAGAAAAGCGACTTCTGGGATATGATTGAAACGAAAAAAAAGTACTGTTGTCTGATGACGAGTAAGAAAACACGATAACAACATATATATGCTGAACCTGAAGCACTATTTGCTAAAGAAGAAAGACCAAGACCGGGAAAACAATCAATACGAAAATATAAAGGGAAAAAAATGAAGAACGACGACAGCTTGAAAACTTATATCCCATGCAACGACAGAAAAAAATTGAAACGACAATATTTCCTGCAAACGAAAGTGACCACAATATATTCTAAGAACAACCATACACTTCAAGAACTATTAAGTCTAAAACTTTAGAGAACTAACTTTGGGATGGTCAATTTTGAGCGACTCAACAAAAGGAAAAAAAAAAAATATGGAAGAAAGACCTTAATAGAGCTACATCTTGAAACTATCCCGTACAGCAACAATGAATAGAAACGACAAAAAGAGGCATAAACGATAACTACATAAAATGACAACAAAATTTAAAGCGGTAACTTCTATTGCAAGCGACAATAATGTTATGATGGGAGGGACGTGTCTCTTACAAACGACAATATTCTAGAAGTCGACACTCTGACTAAGACAAACATATCAAAAACGACAACTTATTAAAACAAATACCCCAAAACGACTAAATTTTAAACTAAATAAAACATACTTATTTTTATTTATTTATTTATTTTTGCAAGTAAAATGAAATCAAACATACTTGACAATTAGTTATGACACTTTAACAAAACACCAGTGTACTAAAAACACCATTGACCTAGTAACGACAACTTTTTTTGACAAACGAAAATGACATTTATGTGTCTGACAAACGACAATAAATTTAGAAAAAGACAAAAAACTTAAGGACAAAGACTTAAAATAATAATAATAATAATAATAATAATAACAATTAGAAAAAAGCAATTACTTTTACTAAGATGAAAAACCTGTAATATAAACAACCACATTGATGATACACAATAGACTAAAAAAAGGCATGTACTGCAAACGGCAGTAACTTTAAGTAGGAGGTGACCTTAAATACGATAATTATCTGTTGAAAACGTGATAACCTTGATTGAGACTGTAGAACGCTATTGGATCAAATGACAAAGACATTGTTGAGAAAAAGATGGCTTTTCCCGGATGAAATGGTTCTTGCTATCTGCTACAATAACGAATCATTGGTTTAACTGAATAACTAAATAAAATAGATAGACATCTCTCTTCGTCTCAGGTCTCACTGAGAAAATCCAGATGAGAGAGAGGCTGCAGCAAATAAACCCCACTGCCGCCCGCTAACAAGTATCTTTAAGGTGGTAATTCTGAGTGGAGGTAGAGATTAAGATAAATAAGTGATGAACCCCTGTTTTTCATTACTGAAATAGTGGGGTGTTTACTCGCTAGGTTATCTTATTCGTTCCTGCCCTACATGCGTGCTTCACTTCACTCTAACTAACACAAGGGAACAAAAAGAATTCAGAAATTTCAATGATTGATCAGTTGTTCGAGTAAAATAAAGTGTAGAAAGTAAAGGAACACATAATATGATATCGCAATTCGGTGCGCACACCTACTCTGTAGGGCCACGCCCAGACAGTAAACAGTTTCACTATGATTTAAGAATTACAACCTTGACGGACTTATTCACTCAAGGACTCCCTCCTAGACTATGACGCCGCTGTGATGAACTCTCACAATGACACTGTTTAGCGTGTACCACACGTCTTCACCTTTAACTGCTGAACTTCCTTTAGTTGTTCATACTTTCAATGAGAAAAAACATAAACTACAGATTGTTCTCCTTAAGCACCGATTCTCTATCACAAGACTTTTTCCTGTAGTCAACTCACCTTTTCCTGCAGAGCCACTTCCCATATAAACCCATTCCACGTATCTCCTTTTTCAACTTTTGAACCTATATTCAGTTACCAAAAAATCCTCCTCAGCTTTATCTGCAACATCTAATATTCTCTTAGCCATCTCCACGTCAATGCCTTATCTTTCATTATAGCAAGTTATCTTTGACTTTTCTTTGACCAAGTCAAATTTCAAGTTCCAATTCTCATGTGCAGCTCAAGCTTAATTGTGTAGCTCACGTGAATATATACATATATATATATATATATATATATAAGTCATTCAACTCTCCTAACAATAATCGGATGAAGCCAAGAATTCAAATCCAAAAATAACTTGATCTTCATGCAACCTTTATCTCTCATTTAAATTCAAATAACCAATGACTTATATTCTTTTGACCAAAGTTTTATTCTTATCTCTCCAAATTTCAACTCAACAAAATCTGCAACTTTAACTTTAAATCTGATTTGAAATCTTCTTCTGCAATCTGAAAACTTCTTGAACTTATTTTTTGAATTTTTACAAGATTGCCAATACATTGCCAACTAATAAAAATGCGAAAAATAGTAGAAAATAAGCCAATATGAAAAGCTTAAAAAAGTATATAGGCTAATTTTTAGTTATAGAAATTAATAGATCATAATTTGTCAAGTTATGGTTCATAATCAGATAAGTTATGAACAAACTTATCAAGTTATGGTTCATAGCTAGACAAGTTATGGACAATTATAGACAATAACTTGTCAAGTTATGGTTCATAACCAGACAAGTTATGGACGAAAACATTAATTTGACCTATTTATTAACTTATGTAAACTATTGACCTATTAATTTTAATTCATTTTAAGTCTTAGCCTATTTCCTTCTTTCTCTCTAAAAATACCTAACAGAGACCATTAAAAGTACCATTTTCGAGGCAGATGGGAAGAAGTATCTGTTTATCTGTTATTGTCAATTTATTATTTGCACGGCAGGAGAGTGTACGCGCGTGCATGATTTTGATCCGAATGTGGCAAAAATTCTCTCGTTTTAAATCTCGTACTTATCTGACTAACTATGATGCACGTGTTCAATGTGGATTTCTTATTGAGAAAAGGTGCATCTGACAACCAGAAGAATGCGCATTTCATCGACGACTCATTATCAGAAATAAAAGCTAGATGCCACTCTATCTCTCTCGACCTTCCCTAAGTCTCAATTTCTCATATACACACCATTGAATTCCATACTAGTGTGTGTAACTGAAACATTACATTCTCAGAAAAAAAAAAAAAAAAAAAAAAAAAAAAAAAAAAAAAAAACCCAACTCGACAACCTTTAAATAGGTAAATACAAAGAATGCATAGAAAACGCCATGGAAGTCGCCATAATTGTGAGCTTCTTCAGAGCTCACGCCCCTTTCTGTGGTAGTGTTTCGAATGCCGAACTTGATTCGGTGTATAGGGGCACCACTTTGCTTGATGGCACAAGCTGTTTTGTCTTCAAGAGGGCACCGCGCTCTTAACATGGAGAATACGTGATTGTTCAACCTCCTCGCCTTCTTCATTGATTCTATTAGGACCTCCCATCCCTTAGTCACAGAAGAATTGAAAGGGGAAAAAGAAGTAAGAACAGAAACTAGAATTGTAGGCCAAAATGTACCTATTTTCAACACACCGCTAGTTTACTTGTGGACTAATTTCTATGGACCGGAACGAGATAGTGAGCTGAATTTGTAACCTAATCTAGCTAGTTAGAATTCCTTGACTAAAAAAATACGAATTAGATAAATGAATATTCCGTCTAATTCTCGTACCTGGACAAAATGAGGGTTCCTAAGTGATTGTGTGGTCGATGCGGTCTCCACTTCTGCAACATTGAGAACTTGATACGAAAAATCAAACAACTCAAAATGTCGCTGCTGGCCGAGCAAATATATTATGGTGCAACCACCCCAAGCCACTGAATCACCCAGCTCTTCATGGTTGCCTGATGATGCTAGAACAGACTCTTCCAGATATCCCTGCAGTTCAAGAATCAGAACAAGTTAGCAGGAAGACAGTACATGTGGTTTTCAAATTTATGGTATATTTTTATTGGGATTGAGTGAGAATGCACTAACATGCACAAATTACAAAGTTGATCAATACGAAGATCTAGGATAACTTACAATTTGAAGGCCACTGTATATTCGGTAGAAATCCTTAGAAGTCGTAATGTCAACAAACCCTGTTTTGGGAATAGCACCCCATTTACTGCAACACTTATCCAGTGCTGCACTTGTAAAAGCAAGGGCATATTCGAGCACACTTCCAGTATTCATGTTAGCCTTGTATAAAAGATCTGTAATAGAAGGAAGACAGTTTATCTCTTAAATGAAGTAGCATAAAGATAATGAACCAAGAACACACATGATTTAAGGCAGCAGAGAATCATATAACTATTGCTATTAAAGGATGAAAATGTTTAGATTAAAAATTTCACTTTCTCGGAGATTACACTAACTTCGGATTAAAATTTGAAGAGCTCTATGTAAGGGGGGAAAAAAAGTAATGAATGTTGGCATTATCTTTTTCCAAAAAGGAATAAATAAATAGGAGAACTTAGTACATAAGGCAAGAGTCACATTAGTTTGTCAAAATTTAACAAGAACTTAACTCGGAAACCATTTGTCACATTCCAAAAGCTCAAAGTAGTAGTGCATCAAAATTGGAGGATACTCAAATACATGCATATCTGCATTCAGTAAGTTTTTCAGACACTGAATGTTCAATTGCATACCAGCGGCTTCTGCCTGTTTTGAGAGGATGTTGAAAGAGATTGGATTTCTACATCCCGGATTAGACACAATTGCAGCAGTGACTGATTTGAAGAGACTGACGATAGGACTGTCTCCACCATCTTGAGAATGCAATACTTGCCCGTCTGGACCAGGAAGCAACCCTAACCAAGGGGCTGTTTGCATGAAGTGCGAGGTATCTACCTCTCTCTGTTCGGCATGTGAGATTGCAACAATAAGATTTAAGTAGCCAGAAAGATTTATAAAAAATAAAAATAAAAAATAAAAATATTAAAAACCCCTAAGTAATGTGTTAGTTAGGATCCATTGATCCACATATACTGAAGCACATTTTACTTGATAGGCAAAATTAACTTTACAATAAAGTTTTGGTTTAAGCATCCCTGATATGTAACAGACTTTTGTAAAATGATACACAGGAGGAATGTGGGATACCAACCAATACAATATCGAGGAGACCCATCCAATATAACACACTTCCAATCTCTTTTATCCCTCGAAGAACCTCCGACTTTAGCTCTGATTTCGTTCTCCAATTGAGATGTTCTTTAACAAGTCTCATACAACCTGTTCATAGAGAAATCTTCACACCATAAGAAAGATGTCTCCAACACGATTGGGGAGAGGAGGGGAGGGAAAGGAAATGGAAGGGTGTTAGAGGGACACATAAGAATCACGTTTGATATCAAAGAAAATGCTATAGTTTTCGCTTCATTTAAACACCACAAGCCAACAGTAGGTTTCACAAAATTAATATTTTCCATTATGACCATCTTGACTATTACCAGCGTTCTAATTTTGGAACATGCAACAGGTTTTAAGCATCTCCAGTCCAATTTCAAAGACTACTCTCGAGACATTTTAGCAAAACCAAGGATATTTACTGTTATAAACTAATTTGACAAAAGAAACCGTTAACTAAAATATATCATATACCTGCCACGCCTCCATCAAAAGGAAGTAATCCAATAGACTTTGGCAGTGCTTCTTGCAATCCCGCAATCATTGGTTCAAGTGTAGTTATCTGAAGCAAGCATACATGAAATGTTAGGCTAATAACTTCACTTTCTTCTGTTAATTGATAAAGCCAACTTTCATGTATGTAGTCGGGGTTTTTTACATTTCCCTTTAAAGATACTCATAGAAGTAGGGTTATGAATTGGAAGATGGATTGCACAAATATGGGTGGAGAATACCTTATTTGATACGTGATCTAGAAGAGCTCTAATGAGCCAAGGAAGAGATCTAGATCCTAGGAGCCTGACAATTGAGAACATGTGGAGAATTCCAAAGAATCCACTATGCAACCGTGCAAAACTTTGATGAGCCAAATTTAAATCCTGTCACGTCAAAAGCAACCATTGAACAAACTAAGATTGTCATGGTAAAAGCATTTAGAAATTAAATCATTGCAAAAAGAGAGAGAGAGAGAGAGAGAGAGAGAGAGACAGTAGCAAGTTGGGAGAGAATAGGTTCTTACTTGAGTACCACAATAGAAATTAGGCTTTGCATAGGGAACTGAAGGCTTTTGCACGGGTGCAAGTGGAACCTTTGATGATCGGATAAATCTCTGGGTAGTGTTGCAAAGGATGAAGTTCGGCAGAAAGTCATTTTGCATCTCTGACCATATCTGACAGACACGCAGCTTGATTAAAACAAAACTGGCAACAAATGATTCAAAATTCCAAACTTTCCATTTCCTAGTTTCCTACCCAGTAAAAACTTTCTATCGAGAGATAACATATATTGATGATCTATTTCGTTCTTGTAATGAGAATTTAAAACTAGGTGTCTCTAAATGACGCAAGACTAGCATATTAGAGTAAGGAAGAAAACTATACTAAACCTGAGAAGCAAGTCGACTAGAAAATGACACGAGAGATATGTTCTCTTGCATCTCATTCAACATAAGACTGAATGAGTCAATTGAAATATCCATTGACAGCAAACCATGGGCATGCTTTAAAACGTCCGTCAACTTCTCCAATTCCTGAAGCCATATATCACATGTCTCCTCTGTTAAACAACAGGAAAACAGAAAGTATTTCTTATTGATAAGAAGAACAAGAGAAAAAGTGAACCTACTTACCACTATAGCACATAGGTCCTGAGACTCGAAACGATCAAAGAGAAACTCGAGATTCTCTCTCAAAATTTTGTTCATCCTTTCAGTGATCAAGCTTCTCAAATTAATTGTCCTCCCAAGTAACTGCACATTAAAGGTACAAAAATTGAAAAGAGCCAAAGTCGGAGAAGATTGTGACATTTTTTAATCACAAACTCCAGTAGATAAGTATATGGAGACCAATAGAAATTTATACACGCACATCCTATTAGTGGCATATATTTGTTCGGGCGTGAAAATCTTAGTAAAAGTACATATCTATTAGAAAAAATTAGAAGTAGACAATGTTGCTTCCCACTGCCAAGTACATCTCAAAAAATCTTTTCGATTTTAGGTCTCATGAAAAAGACATTGACAACAGGGTTAGTTAAGCCAAACTTCCCCAACCCACCAATTTCCTGTTGTCGAACATAAACCCCATTCTCGCCAGTTCAGAATTGGTTTGGCCTCGTAAGGCTTTTTTTTTTTTGGTGGCTTCTTAACAATCTGAGAAGACACAAAAACTACCACACACCAGCATTAACTTCCCAGAAGTCTTTTCTTATCATGAAAATTCTGATAGCGGAAAATGTAATATTTTCACCTTTATCTTATACCCAAATCCCCCTTTCTTAATGGCTATTACTCTGGTTTCGACATTTAAGACCCCGCTGGTCAAAATTTGATTCTAAATTAATGGAGTTAAGAGTCAGATTCATGTTAGAATATGGTCAAAAGCAATAATTATACCAAACTGTGTCATTTTTGCAGATATCCCTTTTAAATGGTGTCATACTGCTGAGGTTAGAAGTTATGATCACCAGCCAATATGTTGAATGAACCAAAAAGCATGCTAGTCATAATTAGCCCCGACATTTAAGCCATCAATATATCTAGTAAATTGAACAAAAAAAAAATAGAGAATAAAATAAATAGATAATGAATTCAAAGCTCTATTTACCTTCACTCTAGTCATCTTTAGCAGAGCAGTAAACCTCATAGGTTGGATAGAAAACTTTTCACCATTATCTAGTGCGAAGAGGAAAGATGGATCAAGTAGTTCACTGTAAGATTAAGATATGACCAAAAAATAGCAATTAAGAATTTAAGTTATACATTTTGTAAGACAAATATGTATTAAATTTCCGTGGCATGGGAGAATTTAACCAGTCAAAAAACACATACCTTGCTGCCCAGCTCTTGTAATATGTAAAGATAGTCTCGCAGAGTTTTGAAACAAATATATCAAAGCAGTAGTCGACCTATGATTTAAAAATAAATAAATGAATAAAAACAATGAAGTTAACCAAAAAACTACATCATATAAACTAGTCTAGAAATTTGTGTACCTCAGCTTCAATTTCATCATAGAGGAAGCGTTGTTTCAGCACAGTTAATGCTTGCTGAGCCGAGTCATTATAGATGTCAAAAGGCATCAGAACACTCTCAAGAAGACCCATATTTTGCGACTCAAGCACATAATCGACCAACATCCAGGGAAGGGAACATTCAATCGGAAACTGAAAAAGAGAGGAAATATGTTTCCTTTAAATGAAGAAATGATATATTGAATGGCATAGAAAGGGGACACAACTTTTTCTTGAAAAGCAATAAAAGTGAAGCCCTTTTAAGCAAAAAATGATTAAAACTTAGCAATCATAGCAGTAAAATATAGAGTGATAACGTGTGAAAAATCAAAATATATGGAAACTTTTGTGACAACAACTTTCCTGAAACATTCTGTCATAAATGGCTTTTATTTATTTGCATCCATAAAGCTTTAAAGGTGGTTTAGAATAACTTGAGTTATATTCTCAGGAAATACTAGTAGACAGGAAATTTTACAGAAATTTCAATTGTACGATTATTTGAAATGAACAGGACGATTTTCTTTCAACCCATATTTCAGTATCATATGCTACTTGAAGTTTAAGTACAAAATATATTCATATGATAAAATTTATACCTGAATAACACGAGATGACTCCACATAAAATTCTCTAAACCATAGGAAACCAAGATCTGTCAATGTTGCAACGGTTGCTGCAAATAGAATCACAAAGGTATGGTGAAGTTTTATCATAGCTCATGATAACTGTGGCAAGGGAATTAACAAACAATGCAATTCTTGGTTTTAAAACACGGTTAGAACATGAACATTCTTTTTGAAAGTTGGCACTGTCAGGAATACGTAGCCAAAGATCTAAAGACAAAGTAAGAGTACCTGAGAAATCCAATATATGTAGGAAAAAGCTGAGCTTGTAAAAGAAGGTTTCCAACTGTTTCATATCGTTGACAGGAATCTCAGACCCGCTATTACCAAAGAGCCCTCCAGGCTTCCTCAGATTACCACCAGACACCACCTCATATATCAGGAACTGCAAGCAGTGGACCTAGATAAAGAAATATAGCAGAAAAGTAAAAGTATCTATTAGTTCAATCCAATGCGAAGGAATTATGAGAAGATAAAGTCCGTAAGTCAATTTGGAGATAAACTAGTAGAAATTGATAAAAAGTTAGCGGAAAGAAACCTGAGAAGCCGTTGGCGCAACAGGCCTTGGGAAAAAGAAATTTCCTTTGCTTTCATCACCTCCATGCTGCGAAGATTGTAACTCAGCTTCAGACTTGCTTGTGTTTGCCATCCAATCTGCTGAAAGGGTCCGCATATCAGAAAGAATCCTGAAAGGAATCAAGAGAACATGTCAGCAATTTGGAACTTCCTGGTGGAGGGAAAACAGTTTACAAGATTATATGTCAGATAAATCATAAATTAGCCCACTAATCTAGAAAAACATATATTTTTCATTAAATACTGTATTAGTAAGTCACTACTTTATTCATTTCCTCATAAAAATCAGGATAAGAACTATAAAAATGTTGTATTAAGTCAGGTGGAGTAGAAAATAAATAGAAATCTCAACCACGTAATAGATACTAGGTGAATTCAAACCTAGAAATATCCTTCTTCTTCCGGAATGTAGTTCGCAACATAGTAGCCAATGTATTCTGGACAAAATCTTGGACCTCTGCATGTATAGTTTCCCATAAAGCATCAGCAACCAATGTGTCACATTGCTGCATCATTGACCCAATGCTTTTTATGTAGCTAACAAGCTCGACCAGTGCTTTCCTTTCCTCTGCACTATAATTATATCGCACAACCTATACAAATAAGAAAATATCAGACCAAGCAATTAAAAAGTTTGTTGCAGATGTATTATATAATGTAGTGGGCCCATACCAGCATTACTAGGCTAAGTATGATCTTTAGAGGTAGTGAAACTACATGTCACAAATAATAAGTTTCAATTCTCCATCTACTTGCTATATTACCTTTTCATAGTCAGAAAATGATGCCGAACTCTCCTGCAATTCCACAGGAACAAGATCCTTGCAGGGCCGAGAAAACTTCCATGCACATTGTTCCCATACTCGTGCAGTCCATCTGCTTAAAAGCTGAAAACCTTCAACCAC
This sequence comes from Morus notabilis, assembly GCF_000414095.1. Lineage (NCBI taxonomy): Eukaryota > Viridiplantae > Streptophyta > Magnoliopsida > Rosales > Moraceae > Morus > Morus notabilis. Next base: position 48,117 of record NW_010363285.1, read on the forward strand.
CATATCGTACATGTTTCCCTTGACTTCTTTACACCACTCAACATCTACATTATCTAGTGATTTCAACAACAAGAGCTGCACAAACAGGAATGTATAGACACCAAAGTGCTGGATTTTTTAGTTTATACAATGAGATGTAATTAGAGTGAGATTTTATATTAGTAAGGAGAGGGCACCTGGTTCATGGCAGAGGCAAAACGAATAGTAAAATCATCATGCTCGGCACGGATAGATCCAATGTGATTGATTATCAGATAATGCCTCTGGTAAGTAAATTATGTCAAGGCTTCACAAGAAAGATGCTAATGCTTTTGAATATTCAACCATACACACCTAAAACAACCAAAAAAAAAAAAAAACTTATACTATTCCCATATTGTTGCCAGATAGTTCCATATCTATCAAATAAGGCAACAACAATCTACAAGTGTAAAAAATAGTTTTGAGTGTCACAAAGTATACAGTTAACTCTTTGCTGTATTGGCCCATCTCGTTTTCTCTAAGGCTAAAAATATTTTATTTTAAAAGCAATATCGAGATACTTTGCATTTTTTTTACCAACTTCCAAACATAATAACTAGAACAAGGCAATTTGTTTCACATGCTTTGTTGATTGAAGAAAAAAAAAAAAGAACACAATTATCATGAGGTCAAGTTGATTTCTTTTGCAGGTAAGACATCTTGCAATAAAATGACAAGGGAAGAACAGTATATCAACTGGTGATTCGAAGAGGATGTAAAGGAAAGAAAAAGACAACAAACCAAGTTACATATCAACTCAAGGATATTCTTGTGCTTCGCGGGGTGGAAGCTCATGAGGCGCTGGAATAGTAAGAAGACGAGTTTGAGCAGAAAACTTTTGAAAGTACATCGACAACTCTTTCATAATTGCAGCAGGAGAAAGATGAAGATCTGGAAATGCAGGAATGACTGGATCGTTCTGCCAAAAAAAAAAGAACAAAGGAAATTACCAAAGCCAAAAACATTAACTTGTACTGGAAAAGGAAAAAGACTGTTAACTGCATGTGACATTATTTACCCATTTTTTAATGCATTTTTTTGGAATCACGTATTATTACACTTTTTATTGTTCTATGTTACCTTAAATATGTTAATTAGTCTGTTGATTTTCACCCTCTTGTATAGAGACTCACTATCCTTCTCTGACGATGTTGTTAAGACAACAAGAACAGGCAAAACACGCAGAAGAATGTGTCGCTCTGGAAACAGAAGTGCGAAATCCAACTCCAATGACTCAACGGCAAAGACTATGAGAACTTGAAGGATGTCTTCTACACTATATCAAATTAAGGAACTCAAAAGAGAATAACAGAACATAGTGAACCCAGTTCTGTGCCACAATGATAGAAGATTATTTCACAACTTCCACATTAAGAAAAATGGGAATACATGCTTATAAAGGGAGGAAGAAGACAAGTTTATGGAATTTTCTCCGCGAAACATCAGTAAAAGTGGCAATGCCCAATGTGTCGCATATAACTTATTTATTTTGGATACTTGTTCACGCGGAACATCTCAACGTGTAAATTCAGCAAAATAGCCCACCTTGTGCTGAGGAAAATCTGTGACAATTGAGAATGGAGATTGTCATTACATGATGACATTGTGTTGGTTTAAAGGTAATAAACAACAAAAAGAAAAGGTAACCCCTAGACTAGATAACCGTTAATATAATATATCCATTCCAAGCCTGTATGCTACGAATAAAGTAAAGTAAGAGAGTAATTGCACCTGCAAATCATCTAACTCCTCTCTCATTGAATCAGTGTCATGCCACTGAACACTAACTTGTGTGAATGTCCTGATAAATTATTCAGAGGATAGAAGGCACCGATGTCAAACTAGATTCAAATAATTTACGGGTGCGTATAAAAAATTTAAGAAATGAAATAGTCACCAGTTTCGAGACGCATTGTTATTATCATTCATAAAGGGGAAAAAACAAAATATATATATATAAATATTATTGATACGTTAATTATAAATCAATAATTAGACACTATTTTTTCTCCCCTCCTTGTCAGCTTTCTTGATAATTGTCTGATAGTATGAACATTAATAGTACAAAGAATCAGTAGGAAATATATGCTCAAGAATCTGGAGATCAAATTTCACTAAATATAATTGTATACACGAAACTAGTTGATAGAAAATTTAAACTAAATTTAGCTAAGAGATCAATTATACCCTCACCTTTTATACCAAGAAAAATCGTTGGGTATGCTTGCTTTAGAATTTTTAAGATGATCAAGTTGCACTAAAACATCAAGTAACTTTAACATGGACCTGAAGGAAAGAATAATTAGCAGGAGGTAGGTATTAGCCATCATCATAAGAACTTAGGATTTGCCATGGGGTCAAGAGCTCAACCTTAAATTTCATGTACCGACTGGACAATAAGAGTAAAAGATGAATCACACAAAAACTAAAAGACTTATTACACACCACAGATGAGATACTGTAGGGCCATTGATGCGTCGCTCAGGCCTAGAAAACCGTTGCATGTCTGCAGCTAGCTGTATTGAGAAAAGCGACAATTATTTGAAGGTAATTATTTAGCCAATAAAGGCTAGAAGAGTTGAAGTAGAAGGTCAAATGAGCTCGTACTTTAGATGAAGCTGAGGCTTGCCATTGCTGTATTTCACGCAGACGACTCATCTCCAAGTCCAGAACTTGATATGTTTCCATATACAAGTCAGCTTGACTTTGTTTCATAGAATCAGGAAGCTGCAACATTATTGTCAACCACACACCCAATCAGAGAAGTAAAGACTCCAGAGAAACAAGAATCCAAGCAATTTGCACACTAGAAAGAAACTGAGCCACCAGAATGTTGGATTATGACAAAAACTCGATTACCTAAGGTTAAAGTTGACACAAAAATTGAAATAACATTTCTCCACAGAAAACTATTTCCATCACTTAATTATATATGTATAGGTAGACAAATGTACGCCTCCATACACACATTTACATATAGGTACTTTTAATGTTCAGAAAGAATATTATCTCTATAACATGCTAATCAACGAGAAGAGTAATATCCTCGAGACAGAAAAAGGGAAAGATTGTTCCGATTCAAAAGCAAATATGAACCTGAGGAAGTGCTTTGACACAACTGCGATATGTATAAAGCACTGATGCCATCTCCTTTCCTTCTTGGATAAGGGCATTCTGCACATGTTGAGAGTTCAGGGAACAAGGCAATTTAACGCATAGGTAACAATGTTGAGAAAAGGACTGAAATTAATTATAACATGGAACCAACATATGAACTATACATTAACTTAGTACCGCACACACGTATTTAGGTCCTACGCTTTTATAAATGAAGCAAAAACAGAAGAGGGAGCTTCATACCAGCTGATTGAGAGCCTTTGTGTCTTCTGATAGAGATAGGCGATATGCCGAAACATCACTATACTCTACAAAATTAAAATAATGCTTTAAGTTTAACATAAGACATTGAGATAACTTGTACAACTACATGTTATTCAATACTTTGAAACAATGTTTTGCGTTACGAATTTCCATAGAAATTTCGAAATGGTAACAAAAATTGGATTTACATAAAGGTTATTACGTTCCACGACTTAAAAATTAGCATTTTATGCATTCGCATCGCAATACGACCAGAAATACAGAATTTAAAAAATAAAAAAAATAAAAAAAAATTCCTACCAATTGGACTTTCAGTTGAACCTCTATCGGTAAACACCCAAAATCCTGGTCCTTGCACTTGTGCTTGCTCATCCTACAAAATCAAAAAAACAAAAAAACAAAAAAACAAAAACAAAGAAAGAAAGCTGCATTTCAAGCCTCGTGAATGTATCGCAATAATCTCGCTTTTTTCTCACGAAATTAAACAGTTGTTCATTGTTGCTTAAATTGGCCAAAAATTAAACCATTTCAGAAAGCTTGCTGGTGTAAGAGTTCGCATCTAACGAAATTTAACAGAAAAAATAGAAGACATAACAGCAATAAACCAGATAAATTAAACATTTTGAAGCATTTACTCTACCAAATTATAAACTTTTTGAAAAATTTCTAAACAGAACAAAAAAAAAAGTGAGAAGTAAGTACCTCGAGCGAAAATGTAGATAGCGCGGCAATAGCTTCTTCCACGGGAACAGCCATGGTAGAGCAATGAATCTTCCGGTACGATCTGAGAAAAATCGAATGACCGAATTTCCGATTAAATTTCAGCAGAGCTCCTACACAGAATTGTCTGAAGTGAGCACATTTTTCTGTTTTCTGACTACAAAGTTTAACCTTTTTTTTTTTTTGCTTTGCTTTGTTTGTGTCTTACCAGAAATCTAGGGAAAGGCGAGATCGCAAGCGAGAGAGTCGCATTCGGAGCCGTTGCTCTGAAGTCTGAGAACTCTGCTTAGTTTAGCGCTGTCCTAATGGGAGTAGTTAGACCACCGCACTATTTGGGTCGGACATTTTTCTTTTTTTTACAAACATTTTCATTTCATTAACTAGCATTTCGATCCCGAATATTTTGACTATATCTCATTCATTTTACCAATTTAAATTTTTAATATTAAATTTTTATATTTAAAATTTTTTAAAAAATATCATATTTAATATTTTTTATTATAATTAAAAACTAAAAATATCATATCTCAATTTAAATTAAAAATTTAAATTTACGAAACAAACGAGACATAAGTGTTAAGACTCAATGTAAGAAAAGACTCAAATTCCAAGTCAAATTTCTTTTTTTTTTTTGGCCTTTTTATTTATTTATTTTCTGTTAAAAATGCATGTTCTTCTAATTTCCATATTAGAGAGCACCAAAATTCAGTGTTTAATGAATAAATGAATACATTTGTTTTTAGACTTTGCGATATTTTTGTGTAAATATAAGTAGCAACTAGTAAATTAAACCTCATTCGTTTTACATATTTAAATTTTTAATTTAAATTTATATGTAATATTTTTTAAAAAATTTTAACTGTGATAAAAAATTAAATATAATAAAAACTCAAATTGTTAAAATAAAAATCTCATAGTTAAATAGTTAGTTAAGAGTTCTCGGGTAAAAAAAATAAAGGAAAAAAGAATTAGTTAAGACCCAGTTGCTTTTTTAGTTGCTTGTTTTGGGTGCAACAATGATGACTGCGTTAAATCAAATTATTCTTTCTGATGAGACTTGAGGGATGGCCCGTCACTGATTTGTTTCTCTGTTTTTATCTTCATGCTTACTCATTTTCAATTTTCTACACCTACATTCATTGTTTTTTTTTTTGCTCAAAATGTGGTATTGAGCGCAGCCGTGTTGGTGGCAAATGTTCGTTTAATTCGTTGATTTAAATTTTTAATTTGAGTTGAAATGTGATTTTATTTGAGAGTTTTTTACTGTAATAAAAAAGTTAAATGTAATTATTTATGAAAATTTTTTACTGTAACAAAATTTAAATTTTAAACTCGAATTAGTGAAATGAACGATGCCATAATATCCACCTCTGGCTCTTGACTCTTGATTCTTGAGAGGGGAGAACATGGCAACATTAGAAGTACGGGTTGACGTTGCTAACACCCACGTCAATACAAAACATTAGTCTTATCTATACATTTTTTCTTTTTTGATTGGAAATATATCCATACATTTGCATGCTTGACAGTTTAAGAATCTCCTCCTTTTTATTTTTTTCTGAGAATTTCTGTTTTTGTTTTTTTAAACTATGCATACAATGCGTATTCATTAGTTAGTATATACAAAAGTTGTAGATTAAGATGATGCACAGTTGATCCAATACTATGTATAATCTACAAAGTGGATTTTAGAAGAACGACACGTCCCTTTTACATGAAAAAAAAAAAAGAACATGTCCTTTTCAGTATAATTTTTTTTTTTGAAAACTAGACTGGAAAATATTATTAATCAAGGGCTTAGTTTGGTATTATTTTTTCCTTCTAAAATCAGTTCCTGCTTGTAGTAGAAGCTGATTTAAGTGTTTAGTAAATATCCTCAAAAGTGATTTTTGAATAATTTTTCAAGAATCTACAGTCAAAATCAGAAGCAGCATAAAAACAACTTTAGCTTTTAGATTGTGCGGGAATCAGTATAGTATAATTAATAAAACTTTAATAATGCCCATAATACCCCTAATAAAATTTAAAATTTACAATCTTTTCAATCTGAAATTCAAACTCATACTATAATATAATATAATATAATAGTAATATCGTAACAAATAATATCATAATTATATTAATAACTCTAATATTATTATTTTATCATATAATATGATATTATAATTATTTTAATAATATGATATTATAATTACAATATGATATTG
>NW_010363285.1:54807-141686 GCF_000414095.1 Morus notabilis
TATAATTGTTCTGTTTAATTATTTTAGTTATTATTTTAATAATATTATTATATTCTATATCATAATTATATAATATATTATATAATAATAGTTTTTTTATTATATTAAATATAATAATAAATATATATTATAATGTAATTATATATATTATATTATAGTATAATATAACATAATCGTAATTTTAACTATTCACAGCAATTCAACATCATAATTTACTAAACATTATTATACTGATTTTATAACCAACACAGCTACTATAATTATAGTTTACTAAACACTCCGCTAATTTTTATAACAGTTGTTTCTTCCTCAACACAGTTAAAAATAATTTTTTCAAAATCTACAGTACTATCAAACTAAGCCAAGATCTATTTCGGTGCCTACAATTTTCTCAACACATTCTGGAAAATCTTCCGACCAACATTGATCAACTTGTAAAGAAAAAGCATATTTTGCTAGTGTACGGGCCGCTTTGTTACCATGACCATTAACATAGCTGCATATACCACCACCAGCTTCCCTTAGCAACAGCCGTATATCGGCTAAGATAGGCTCTTCCGCAGCCAACAAGTCTGGATCTTGAACATGTTTAACAACTGAAGAGGAATCACTTTCTGTGATGGAAATGCGGAAGCCACAGTTAAAAGCAAAAAAGAAGACCCTCACGAATAGCCAAACATTCAGTGGAGTGTTTATTTTCTGTATTCGTCCTTATTTTAAATTATAATTTATAATTTTTTATAGTGTTTTTTTCTCATAAATAATACACATAAAATAAAAATAATTTTAAATTATAATTTTGAATTTATAAACCAAATAAACTAGCGCGCCATCTTCTTTGCAAAAACTCCTAACACAAATCCCGTGGAATCTCGAACTGTGGTAGAACAGAGGCGTCTACATTAAGCTTCAGTTCAGAGCCCAAGGGAGGCTTCCACCGCAGATCCGTAGCGCTTGAACTTGACATTTCTGGTTTAATAGTATGCTGGTACGCTTGGAATTCAGATAACCAAATAGCAGCATTTTCAAGCAACAACGCTGCTGATGTGGTCCTATTAAGTGGGTGGTTCTTAGTACAACGACACGTCTCTTTTGCCTATCAACAAGACAATTTCAGTACCTACTTTTTTTGTCCCTCGAAGAATGGAGATTATGACGCAACTGATCGATACTTGTTGGAAGAGAAACGACATGCTGTTCTAAGCTTAAAAAATTGATGTCGTATAAGTGATTGGATGACATGTAGTATTTCTGGAAACACGTGTCGTCCAGATAGTGTCGTTTGCGCAGAAACGACGTACCGGATTTAGTTAGTGTCGTTTATCTTTAAATTTTGCAGTTTTTATACAAACGACACGTCGTCCGTGTTGAATATAATTTAGCATATTATTTCATCTCATTCTTACATTACCAAAAAAAAAAAAAGGAAAAAAAAGGGGCAAAAGGCAAATGGAATAATGCCATGTTCTAAATACAAAAGTGACCCGATATAAAAAATGATTCGCTAAGATTATATTTCAACACTAGACAGATGATAGACTGGGGTAAAGTCTAAAATAAGTTTATAATGCTATTGCCTCATTAATTTACACCTGCACTAACTGATTTCATCCCCCAGATCGTCAACGATGAGTACTGCTATATAGCAGCAGAACCACTTGGCAAAGATTTGATTCCGCGATCAGAATGCCATAGCAACGCAAAGAATAACAAAACTAGTCGACTATTGGTGGTGATGAATCACCAGCAGAACTCTCATTCATCTGCCTTGCAGCAATAACCCTGTCCAAGGTCTCATCGGGGACTGCGATACTAGTGGTCTCCAAATCTGCAACTATTGCAATGGCTGCATCCAGTTCCCCAAGATCAAGGCATAGGGAGATGATTTCATCGTAGAGGGGACTGCAGCATATGAGAACGTATAAGACTTGTTACAGATACAAAAACCTCGATATAGTGACTTGGGGCATATATGATTTCACAGGCAAAGTAGAAATGCTGCAAATAAGCGTGCAAGTTCGAAGCATATTGAATACATGACCAGTCTTTCAGATCAAGGAAAGATGATCATCTTACCTTCCAAATACATAACCTAGACTGTGTGTTGTCTGCAAGATCTTCAAGAAAGCTGATGGAAGAGGAGCCCTTATGGCCGCTCGCAGGATCATGGCACAATCCCCGATTGTGGGTGTTCCACCCAATTCTATAATCTGCGAGTATCACTGTCAGTATAAATGAAGGGAGACAACAGAGAACCTAATTAGAAAGAGGAACAGCTTTGCAGGTGGAGGCGGCAAAATAATAGGTTAGTAAACTACCTTTAGCATTACTTTAATTGCCAACTCTACTTCCCATTCTTGTGACCATCTCCGAGGAGGTCTGTTATCCAGATCTTTCTCCCATGTCCAACCCCAAGCATCGGCTAGTGTATACATATCATCAACATCAAACACCTTCCTTTTCCTCAGCTCCTTAAATGCCTCAAATATATCTTCCGGAAACCAGTCGTCGTCGGCATCATCCTAAATCCCCATTTGCAAAATGTAGACATATATTGGCTGATGTAACTCTCTAAATTGACATAAACAAAATTTGACAGTTCAATAATCAACCAAATGCTGTACCTCAACAACTCGAGAGGCTCTTCTCCTTGACTTCTTAGATGAAGGAGTTGTTTCATCAGAATCCTTCAATAACTGCACTCCGATCATTTGAAGAGGCTTCTTAGCTGCAACTTGCTTTTCCTTGACCCTTTCTGCATCTTGGCTCTCAGTTTGTTCCACCACGTCTACCTCCTCTACCTCCTCCTCCTCTTCTTCTTCCTCATCATTATCATCAGCATCAGCCTCATCGTCCTCAACCTCTTTTGCACTATCTTCCACAATATCAGCATCAACATCAACATCTGCAAATTCTGCTCTGCCCATGCTTGTGGAATTTCCATTATCACCATTCAAGCCTTCTCCAAGGAAGCGGCGTTTCCAAAACTCTGTATTTCCTTCTTGCAGCTTAATCCGTGAAATTAGTTCATCCAGATCTTCATCAACCTTTTAGATGAATCAGTTTCAGAGCCGATTAATAATAGAATGGGAAACTTGAGGTGCAACCAACACAGTAAACATTGCTAGAGATGCCAAAACACAACATAAAGACGTGCTTGCCAAAGAATTCTATCCTAATGTAGAAGGCCAACATAGTGAGACCCCCTACTTGAAGCCACGCCCAATAAAATTGAATGAAATTATAGGTTACTAAAGAAAAATTAAAATGGCATAGATTACACTAACAAAATCAACGATCTACCTCTTCTTCCTCCTCCTCCACAGGAGGAATCCAAAGGGGCCTACCACGAGAGCGGTTTATTCTCCTTGCTTTCTGGACACGCTGGTAAAGAACATTTCTAGTGCCATCAGTTGGCAGACCTTGTGCTTCTAGCTCTTCCTTTAGTTCAGATACTATCATTTTACTAGCAGCTTTGGGCTTTAAAACATTCTGTTCAGGACCCCTTACAATTTTCAATAATCTTTCCTCTACTCTAATGTAATCTGATTCAGATGCATCTCCTAGAACTGCTATTCCTTCATTTCGTAAAGTTCTTAAAAGTTTTCTGTTGTACGTTTTCCAATCCTCAAGACATCTTTGTTTGAATGAGGTTTCCATAGGGTTTGAATATATAAACCCAGCGGCATCAGGATCTAGAGGAGTTTTTCCTCTCCGAGGCACCCACCTTTTGCGTTCACCAGTAAGCCCACCCTCTGCAATGTATCTGATTAATGTCAAAAGAAAGAAAATTACATAATATTAGCACACGATTTATCAAGGAAAGGAATAATTGGAAGCAATTTCAAAGAATAAGATGGAAGTATGGAATCTCTAACATTCAGAGTAAAAATGACAAACAATTAGGAGTTGAGTATTTTGAGAAATTTGAAGAAAAATACTAGGTTAAAAGTCATTGAGTGTGACTGGAACCCATACAAAATAGAAAATCATTTCAAGCAACAAACATAAAGAAGATTTGCAACAGCTACAGGAAAATAATTTATGTGCACACCTGGCAATGTAATCAATCTCATATCCGAGCTCAGCTTCGTCTTGCAGAGGTTCAATCCATGAGCTTACTAGGGTTCGGTACTTTTTACTCAAGAGCATGGCTCGTGGTGGAATTGGTTGGTTATCTTTGACCATAGCTTCTAAAGCTTCTAGCAACTCAACAATTCTTCCTGAACTCGAACGTACTTAATCTCAGATGCAATTTACTTAAGCTTAACCATAAGAAAGTACCAGGAAACCATAACTAATAGTTTAACTAATTACAGTGATCCAAAAAGGAAAAAATAAAAAATTGCAGTAAAAAAAATGAGGGCAATGTAAATTAGACGGAGAAAACATTAATAAGAAAAAGAAATGAATACCTTCTCGACATAAAGCACGAAGATACAGAGAAAGAGGGTCTCCAAAGTTTCCTTCATTGTGTAAAACAATCGTTCCCCCTTCAAAGTTTCTAAGGGCACGAAAATGCCGTATAGCTTCTCCTATTACACAATACTTGGTAAAGCACTCCACTAGCAACCTGAACAAGGAATTGCTTGTCATTAGTGACAAGTGTGTTTTACGTTTTAACAATATGACTCACGAAGCCATATGGTGACAAGAATATAATGACAAAAAAGAAAAATCAAGAACATTTGATATAATCTGCATCACATATCTTCAAACTATTTTGAGTTTGGCAATTTGGAGCTTTGCAAATCGTGAAACCTGAATAGACACTTCACAATTAACTGAAAGTTAACACTAAAGGTCCAAAAGAAAAACACTTCTTCCTATTTAATTCTGTTCTATTGGTTTTCTTCCTTATACATAACTTAACAACTTTATGCATACAGCATATGCCCTTTACTTCGTTAAAAGAGTTCTTGGCATACTTACATCATTACTAGCCATATTCAATTCATAGCATGCATGCGTATGGATGACAAAATCAGTTCTATCCAATTACACTGACATGATAGTTAAAGAACACCAAATAATAAACCAAGAATTTTAACAAGAAACAATATGACAGTACAAATCATACTTAAAAGAAACACTTCAAAAACTAAACTTGACAAAAAAAATAAAAATAAAAATAGAAAAAGATGCTTACGCATGGGTCTTCATGTTAGGCTGCAAACGTTTGTGGTCTTCAACCATAATGCCAAGTAATTCAGCAACGTCTTGCACTCTGCATCATATCATAACGCCAAGATAAACTTTCTAATAATCTATTTTTAACAGGGAGCTCTGTGAGCACTACTAAATATACAATTCCGTTGATCTCTTACAGAAATCACCTGTCATAAGACTCAGCCCTGGTGTAAGCTTGGATCACCCAATTATATGTCTCCGTATCAGGTTTCATGAATTCTAGAACATAAAAGAGAATGCGAGTATAAACATGGAGAGCAAAAGTTCCTAAAAAGTTCCAGAGCATTCCATTAAGGACAGTACAGGTTTTTACATTGTAGAAACAAGAAAACTCTAATCAGCCCTAAACGTAATAGGGAACAACTAAACACACATATAACACAATCACCAACAGAGAGGAAAGTGTGAACCTTCTCCATATTGCATGTTCTCAAACGTCGAAAAAGCTATTTCAGGAATTCCACAAGTAGCCTAAATTATTCAAAATAGATATATCAGTCTAGCCCCAGAATCTCTAGTAATTCAGATAAGAATTTCAAACAAACTGGAGAAACAAATCACCTGAACACTAAGAAGCCAATTGAAATGGAAAGTGGTCGCCATTCGCCCGGCTGCCTCCATTTCATAGGCGATTTCTAGGGCATTAGAATGGTCTCCTGCTTTGCAATCTTCCACAATCATAAGGTCATAGACCTCATCAGTAGCTCTCAATCCGCCTTTGGCGCCTCTCAAGAATACCTTGTTCGCATCCTCCAGATGATTGCTTCGAACCAGCTCCTCTGTCAAAAGAACCAGAAACAACGTAACCGAAACAAGCCCTAGAAACAGATTGGTTACTGATTAGAACCCAAAACGAGCATCGGAATCGCAATGTACCGACGAGAATAAGCCAAGCCCCGCGAATGTCGTAGTTTAATTTCTCCATCGCAGCGAGGATTTCCATTCCCTTCGTAGCGCGACCTTTCGAGCCAAACATTCGAATCAGCGCGACGAACGTTTCCTGGAGAGGCCGGAGACCGGCGCTCAGCTCCCGCCTCAGCGATTGCATCTACAATTTCACTACAAAATCAGCAAAATTATCCCTCAAGTTTCCATTTTTGCATGAAGATCGAAACAGAGAAAACGACGGCATTACCGCGGCCTCGGCGTCGCCGCTGAGGGCGTGAGCGACGATGAGACCGTGGAAGGAGCGAGGGCCGGGGGTGAGGCCGGCGGCGACCATGTCGTAGATGACGTCGGAGACGCCCGCGGCGTCGCGGTTCCTGGCGCGTTCCATGAGCTCCTCCATGAAGGTGAAGCGGAGGCCCTTCTCGGCGGCGGAGTCATCGTCCTTTGTCTGCCGCCGCTTCCGACGAGTTCGCTTCTCCGGCGCCAAGGTCGCCGCCCGGACGACGAGGACGGCGTGGTTTTGGGGTTTGGAAAGGAAGGGGAGGTTGGTGAGGCGGGAGGTGAAGGCGTGGGTGCTGAGGAGGAGGGTGGACATTGGATTTGGCGGAGTGGATAAGATGTCTGGTGTTTGGTATTTGAGTCGCGGGAACGGGGTTTTGACCGTTTTGAGTGGGTTTAAGAAATTTCCCTTTTTTATTTTCGGTTTTTCAAAAGGAAATAAATATTATTTTCGGGTTATTGGCACGTATAGTCCAAAAATAAAATAATTAGAACAATAGTTCTATAGTATCATGCTGACGGTTTGGGAATCAATTGAACAAGAAAAGTAGTCAGATTTTTCAGTAATGTAAGGCAAAGACAAAATTTGCAGAAGAAAAAAAAAAATAAATTTGAGAAGAAATAAATCATTTTGCAATCCCAACTTTCATCTCCTCATTCATTTTGCATATAATGATCAGATTGAAGAACAAATAAATCAAAATTGTCAAACATGTGAAGACATAAACCAAAACAGAAGAAAACCAAAAAAAAAATGAAAAAGACAATGGCAGTTTAATAGGGTATAGATCTGGTAGAGACTTGAGTGATGAAGGCGAGCTCCCCAGCCACTCAGAGGAGAAGTCGATCACCAAAGGATAGCGTGTATATCCATTTGATCAGTATCGCGGAGAGGAGCATGCGACGATTTTTTCAACAATGCTTCAGATCTCGACGATCTCCATCGAAAAAATTGGTGACGGGTTTGTGGCTGTAAGGATCTACTCCAGATCAGTGAGACCCACCAAGATCTGTGAAATCTCCTTCATCGACACTGGTATGTTACAATCACACAATGGGTTTTTTTTTCCATTCCAGCACTTGCAGCTCCTAAATCAAAGCAAAAATTTCACAAACCCAAGAATTTTTAAACATAAAATCAGCTCCAATTCGAGCTACAAGTGTTTTTACATATATACACTCTAAGAATTTGAGTCACGTAGGTGGTGGTTACGTGCATTGGACATTAACTTTTAGACGGATGTTGATAAAAAAATCAGATTGCACGTATTTTAAAAAATTAGTGGTCGATTTATAAAAAAAAAAAGGGTTAAAAATTAAACTTTTATTTATTAAATAAATTATGAACTATTTGTGCCAATAACCTTTTATTTTTTTGTTTTCTGGTTTTGAACGGGGGAAAATATTTGCTTGTCAATGATGACATACGTTTGATAAATTAATTTTTACGCGTGAAAACTTCACAGTCGTTTAAGCAAAAAGGTATGTCGTTTTTCCTGCTTAAATTCTGCTGTCGTTCAAGTAAACAAAGACATACAGTAGCCAACCAAAAAAAAGAAAAAAGAAAAGGAGTAAACAACGACATATCAGTTTACTGTAGAAAAATTTCCTGTTTTCGGCGTTTAATTCTGAAATCTTGTTGTCATTAATGTAAAAATGACGCTTCGACAATTCTAAGAAGTCTAATGCCGTTTAGGTCGTAGAAACGACATGCTTGGAAGTTTTCTGTTCTTTGAAATTTATGGAGCAAATAAGCGACATGGTTTTTAATTCAAAGGATTTTGCACTCGATTAATAAGACAAACGACAGATCATCGGCATCATAAAATTGGCAGTGGACGTGTAGTGATAAACCACATGTCGTTTTCTGTAGAAACATCTTTAGACGTTTGCTGCTCTTTTAAAACTAGCCAAAAGAATATAGGTAGCTTTAAATCTAAAATTTTACTTTTTTTTAAGTGGACAAATTTTAGTAATTTCAATTATTAGTAATAAAAACGTTGGATAATTGGCATGAAAACAAATTGTTGTGGTGAAAGGCTACACGTCGTTTCTCTTCATTGAAGGCAGAAGAAAAGAGTCTGTTTGATAGATATAAGGTGGACTGGGTCCCTCCTCTCCTCTTCCTCCGCCCCTATCCAGTTCAAACGACATGTCTTCACTCGTAGAAGTCTACTGTCGTTTGGAGCGCAGAAACCACCACATGTTTGGAAGTTTGATGTTCATTATTAAGCTTATCAAGCGAACAAAGATATATCGTTTTTTATAAGAACCTGAATATGACAAAGCTCATGCCCTACAGATTCATGAGTTTGATATATGTGCGGTGTTTGGAATTGTTCTTTTTTTTTCACATTTTTTGAGAAAAAAAAATAAAAACGATTTCAAAATAGCGTTTAGTATAATTAAAGATAAAAAAATGAAAATGAAAACGATTTTTTAGTTTAGTGTAAAATGGGAGAGAAATAAAAAATGAGTTTTAGTCGTTTTTTATTTTTTATTTTCGTTTTCTCCTCTCTCGAGCAGAGAGAGAGAGAAACATTAATGGATTTTTTTATACTGAAAATAATCTATTGATAAAACTACCAAACACATTTTCAAAAATAATTTATGTCTGAGATTGAAAGCGTTTTCATTTTTATTTTCATATAAAAAATAAAATTATTTTAAAACGAGTTCCAAACACATCCATAATTTTAAAATTTAAAAGAAAAAATATAAAGCAGAAATTAAAACAAAATATATTATATCGAAACCTTTATTTTATTATTTAGCTCTTATTAGAAACAATCAGAAAGGTCCACATTATTCGTCTCTAGCTGTATGTATGTGCTTTGAAGCTCTCACATATCATGACTTCGAATGATAGAAAGCTTCAAAAACGACACATGCTCCTCTCTCTCTCTCTCTCTCTCTCTCTCTCTCTCTCTCTCTCTCTCTCTCTCTCTCTCTCTCTCTCTCTCTCCCATCCTCACTCATATGGTCTTCTGAATATTGGTTTCTTTGATGGCTTGGACGAGAGCAGCAACCTTGTCGTCGTTGAGGGGCTTGGTGTAGCAGTCATTCAGACCAGCTTCAACAAAAGCTTGTCGTTCAGGACCCTCCGAATTTGAAGTGACCCCCACAATCATGGTCTCAACGCCCATGGCTCGCAGTTCCCTTGTTGCCTACACCATATAATTAAACAAAATAAACAATCAATATCTCCATGAGTATAAGAGCTTTCTCAATTAACTTGAACTCTAAACTTTTAGTTTCAGCTGATCTAACCCTAATTTTAGAAATCTATATTTCAAAATGAATGTTAATCGATGGACAAAGTTATACACGACAATTTTGCACAAAATGAAACCTAAAATACTCTTATATTATAATATTTGGGACCCTGATTTTTTTCATTTATTAATTGGCGTCCAATATCGACTGAACTATACACTGTCAAGAATCTTCAAATTTTGGGTCCTAAACATAAAATTTAGGGTTTAACTTATAATATATAAAATATAATTCAGGGTATATAAGCGCAAATTTTCCTAAGTATATATTAAATAAATAGTAGTTACATAATTTTGATCTACATTATAGCCACGCCATTTTTTAATATTCATGGGTGCGTACGTGCATGTATCTCCCTTTAAATTTGCCCCTTCTATACCTTTCTTAAATGAACAAGATAATTAATTGTTTTTTTCCTATTATTGTCACTGACAAATGCATATATATATATATATATATATAGATTGTTCAATATTTGAAAAAAAAAAAAACATGAATAATTAGTACCTCTACACCGTTCATGACAGGCATTTCCATGTCCATGAGAATGAGATCAAAAGAAGCCCTGGAGCGATGAAGATCAACAGCTTTCTTTCCATCTTCAGCAAGTTGTGCTTCCATGCCCGCTCTTGTCACCATCGTCATGTGCAGTAGTCGAATTAAAGAGCTGTCATCCACAATGAGCACAGACAACTTCTTTTGATCCTCATCATCGCCATGATCAGTAATAGTTGACTCGCTGATTTCTTCAGCTTCAACGGTAGTTGATGAGTCATCTTTCGCTCCATCAATATGATCAGCAACAGTAGTTGATGAGCCACGGCCAGTTACAATTTCCTCTCCGAGCACCATCTTTTTCTTTTTTCCTCGTTAATCTGTTTTGATTAATTCTTGTGTAGTCACAACAAAAACATGTTACAAATTATTGTATTAACCAAACACTAGGATACAATGTCAAAAAGAACAAAAAATTAAAATGAAAATTAATATAAGTTTTGAAATATCTTTACCACTTGCTATAGGTGAATACAATGCTCTTAAGCTAGGTTTACCTCAACATATATATATATATATATATATATATAAGCAGTAAAAGGCCATAACAGAATCCTTAAAGTACCCACAGATTTAAGAAGGCGTGGATATTGCTTGATTGTCTTTGATGAAACTAGAGATAAGACAGATTATCTGATTACTTAAGAAAAGTATAGGATACAAGAAACTATAAGTTGTAATCTAGCAAATTGGATTCTCTCTTCTTAATAAAGGAGGCACATAAAAATATACAGAGAATTGCAAACAGAATCCGGAAAAACCTTACTCTGTAAAAGTCTAGCAATCATATTAATTTCATCATCTGACACTACAGGATACGCAATGAAATCCAAAAACAAAATCTATTTTACACAAACTTTAATACCTTTTTGTCCGTAACGGATATAGATCAATCTCATTCCAATTTGCACAAGTATGTACAATTTAAATTGAAAAAAGTAACGTATTATGGATAAAATTTCAATTATTTTAATTGCGTGCAATACAAAAGAAAATTGATATTGTTCATTTGTAATCTATTTTCTTGGCTTGAGATGATAAAGTGAGGATTTAAACTCTGAACATTAATTATTTAATTTATTTTAGAGGTAGATATAAAATTATCAATAAACTAAATATGAATTAACCTGCAACCACTGCAATTTTAGTAACTTCTACTCAATAAAACGTAAATATATCAATTTAATGTGCTAATTGTTTTTATAAAAGTTGAAGAGAAGAAGAGTGTAGTAAATCTATCAATTTAATGTGCCAGACAAATGTGCACAGAAATAAAATGAGAGTGGCGGGAAAGGAAATCTATGATGGCTAGTTATAATTTAAGGGAAAAGAAGGAGGTAATATAATTTTGTTAATGTATAAAGTAAAGGGTTATTTATTATATTTATAACATCTATTTTAGATGTTCTTAAGATTTTATTTCTGAAATTTAAATTCTTGTTAAGTTTGTAACTTTTATGTTAAATTTGTAACTTTTATCTAAATTTACAAATTTACTATTGTAATATATATATATATATATATATATTTAAGCATATAATCAATACAATTGAATTTTAAGCTAAGCTGTAAAGGGTAGATTTATCAATTATTGTTGATTATAAGTTTATCAATAAACTACAAAGAGTAAATTTGTCAATTAATTTGCTTGCCAAAATCAAATGTTCACCTATAGAAAGTACAAAGTTAACATCAATTTGAAATCATGGAAGACGATTTTGAGAACATATAAAATGTAAAGTTTACTTTTTGACGAACTAAACATACATGTAAGAAATGGTAAATTTCTCTAAAATAAATTAAAACATCAAAAAATTGTGATATAAGTATGAAAATAAAATAGCAAACATGGGAGACGTTTGTTTCTTATATTTGTTCCTGATTCTGAATCATGATTCATAAAAAAAGACACGTAAAACGAGAATAGTTCTGAATCATGATTCTGAATATATAAACCAAACGTCCTCTAAAATATAAATAAAATCTTCTAAGGACTCATTCCCTGTCACTGGCTATACTTCTTTTTATACACTTGCATATAATACTCGTTTAATAACTGGACTAAAAAAAGCATATTGTAACTTATCAAAATATATATGGATAGTTTATATTATAAAGAAGAATGTATAGATATATCATGTAACTAAAAAGAGTTTTTTTTCCCCCCTTTTTCCAAATGTTCCTCATCACACTTTGTAATCGCATTCGTTTATAACTCTTTGGAATTAACAAGTGCTGGAGCTTAGTCAGTGAAATCTGCCGATGAATCTTCTGCAATATTTTCTTTCAATTACTGAGACTGAGACGATTGCTATCTGACTGCAAAAAAGGCCATTGCCAAAATTGTGTTTCTCATTATGAGAAAAGACTTCGACCCGAGAGATTTACGACGCCACATTAGGAAACGGCGCTGGTATAGAAAAGAAACGGCATCCAAATAAAACGAAGATAGGGAAAACGACAACCATGTAGTAAACGACAATGAAAATAAGATGAAATCGGAAAACGGGGGAAAAGAATGGAATCGGCAACAAACAAAAACGATAAAATGTGAGAAATGTATGACATTATTACAGTATTTTCTCTCATAAAAGTTTAAATTTATCTTTTTTATTACAGTTTTTATTTCACATACACAGCTCAAGTGTTTTTATTTCACATACACAACTCAAATACTTAACTTGAGTTGTGAAACAAGAAGTAAGCTAAATAACGACAATAAACAAGAAACGTGATTAGAGAAACGACAACACCCAAAAAAGCGGTAACATAGAAAATGATGTGACATGAAAACGACAACGACTTCAAATCTACCATATACATATATAACATACGTACATATATATATAATATATATATATATATATATATACATATTTAAATTAGAGAAGAACAGAAAAGGACAACTGGTTGTTGTGTTTTCTTTGTGGTCGGTAGGAAAAATATTAATACTCACATGATACTTGTGTTTTATATCTAATACATTAAGATGGTGCCAAATTGCAAGGAAACGCGTACGTACGTACGTACGTGAGATTGAAATAATATATCATCTCTTCAAACAATAATAATAATATAATAATAATAACAATAATAATAATAATAATAATAATAATAATAATAGATATTTAGGGCAGCAATATTGATCATTGTCACCCTTTTGTGGCTGGAATGATATACGGGTGGACGAGTTAAATTGACTGTTGAGGAGTTGAGCGAATGAACTTTTTCAATGTTTTCAATTCAGTAGTCATTAAGAAAGTGTACGTCGTTTCACCGAAAAGGGAGTCTTAATAAATAACTGTGAAAAAATGTAGAAGTAAATTCAAGCAATTGACAGATTTATATTGACCATGGTTTTCATGTGTATTTCGATTTTTTCTACCCTAATTTGCTAGCTAATACTCTCCAACTCAAAAAATTAAGGACGTTTTAATACAGTATTTAACTTTAGAAATGTAAAGTTTTTCTTTTAAGGAAAAAGCCTTGTACTCAAGAGTATCAACAATAATAAATTTTTTTTTTAAAAATTAAATAAAAAAAGCTTGAATGCTGCTTTTTTCCCCCCTCTTCCTGGCCGATTTGATACCATTTCATGACAAAATAATTCGGAACATTTCCACCGACTAAAAGCGTGCTGGTAGCCTGGTAATAAACATCATATGGATTTTTTTTTTCCTCTTGCTCTTCCAGTTAAGGTTAGTTGTACTTAGAGAACATGTTTGTAATCAGAAAGAAAAATGAAAAAGCTTAAAAGGGAGCCAAGCAAATAGTAGTTATTATTAATGATCAAACCAATTACAAGCTAATATAGGATAATTAGGAACCTTTGTTCTAGACATTTTCAACACATAATTAAAAAAAAAAAAAAAAACATGAACATTTTGACATTTGACATATATATATATATATGTGAATTTATATATGTAATTAATCAATGTGCATGCCACACGTTACTCCTAAAGCCATGCACTTATAACAATTTCTAGCGGAAATCCTCCAGAGTAGTGATATATATATATATATAATATGATCAAATCCTGGAATCTAAGGCCATGATAGTGCTGAGATTCATGGGGTACATGTACTTTTCAGAGCCTGTATTTATTTGCTGAACAATCATCCTATTAGCCCTCTCTGATGGATGAAAAGCGTCCCAAAATGCATAAACGTCTCTGTTTGGACACAGATTAGATGCCACCGTGCACAGCCCCAATCCATTATATGGTCCTTGTCCACAGCAAGCTATCTTTGATGTTGTAAATCCTGCTCAACCCAATACCAAAAAAAAAAAAGTTACTACTATATATTTTCCACACTCTATATGCAAATGTTACTTTTGTGTGTATATCTATATATATATATATATATAATATATATATACAGTGCTTTTTTTCACTCTAATAGGTGGTCCTTCTAACATAATATATATATATATATAATTATGAAAACGTAACAAAAATAACACGTTAAACATAACATTGATATTAGAGAGAAGTAACCATCTTTATATGACTAATTAAATTTTTTGATGTTACATTTCTCTAACGTTGATGTTATGTTTGATAATTATTATGTTACGACGGTCTTTCTGGAGAGATAGAAAAAAAGTATATATATTTATATATATATATAGATATATATATATATATAATAATGTATGTGTCGTATTCTGAAAATAGTTGGCATGGTTTGGAGATGAGTTTTAAAAAGACCAACTTTGTGTGACTCAAATTTTACTTTTCATGACAAGTTTTTAATATTCCTGCCACCATGCAATTAAGGAGTTGTGAATAGATGGGACCACAAACATTGCCACAGCGAGACATATTATATGTGTACATATATTGCTTCATAAAAGTTCATATAAGGCATTGGTTGGATTTTGTACTGAAAGAACAGTATTGTGATCGGTGAATTAATGCATATAGACGGTACAACATTTATGTGCTTCTATACCGAGCCCGTGTAACTAACTGCATCATGTATATTTGTATGTATATTACGGATGCCATAGAAATAGTATTTTCAATAAATCAAGTAATTTAATGTTGTAATGAGAGGATATTGAAATTTATTTATGTGTAAATTGTAATATTACCAAATGCTCCAGGGTGACTGATGAAATCATAGTGCGTTTGCTGTGTATTGACGGCAACAAAGATGTCGGAACCAAGTTGTTGGTTGAGTCCTTTAATCATCTGAATGAGCTGCGGGTTGAACAAGTTAGCAGCTCGTTGGAGCTCGGTTGAGCACTGCCCATTAGCCCCTCCTCTCAAGGCCAATTCCGCCGGAACACAGCCCAACGGCCCCGTTCCCGTCACCAAAACCCTTCGCGCTCCGAGGTCATACAGTTGCTGGAATGAAAACTTTTTAAATAATAACATTCACACAATTTCACATGGCGATAGATATCTGACTAGTCGAAAAATGGAAAAAAATAATCACTAATCCATGATATTTAGTATTATGTTACATTTTATTAATGAAAACAACTGATCAAATAACAGATGTTCAAGAACAAGGCATACTTCGCAAAGTTAATTACCAGGAGAAGTTTTCGGTATTCAGAGATGAGAAACTTGACATAGTCAGGTAACTCATATTGGCGGGATCTTGCGGAATAAGGCACCAAGTAGTAGTTGTTAACAAAGTCGTTGCCACCAACAGTGATGAGAACAAGTGCTTGGTTCACAAGTTGCTTAGCCCGAGCTGATCCAATAAGTGCAGCCACTCTTTGCTGGTATTGCTGGAAGTACTGATATTGTCTGTACATTCTGATTATATTTATCTGCAGATTGACACACCATTTTTGAGTACCCACTTTTCTCCAATCTTTTTGGGAAGACCGAGGGCAAAACTATCATTACTAAGAAATAATTAACTTACAAACTGTACGCCGGTGTCGTTGAGAATCCCAATGCCAGCAGATGCAAAGTTGGCACCGTTGAGTATCCTCTGTCCAGTGAGCTGTGGACTCAAGTATGGCAATGTTGGTTCTGAGCCAATTGCCTGACCTGAATTAACATACATTACATGTCAATTAGTACTATTGCCTACGATTTGCATGCATAAACTCACCCCCCAAAAAAAAAAAAAAAAGTTTATAACTTCATGGTATAATAATAAGAAAACTATGAAAAAATAATAATAATTAAACAAAAAACGCAACTGATAAAGTCAGGAATATTGTAGCCATTAGAGAAACGGCCAGTGGGGCGATGAGTAGGAGCATAGTCAATGCCGTAAGGAGGGGCGTCTGCTCGGGCAGTGGTGGCGAGGTAATTGTTGTTGCCGTTGTCCACAAGCGAGTCGCCGAACACAAAAAATGCCCGAGCCTCAGCCTGAGTACTAAAACTTCCCAATACCATGACTAGACTGAAAATTTTGAGCGAGGAAGCCATGAACAAAGAGCTAGCCATGGTAATTGGTTAGAGAAAGGAAGTGTGTGGAGAGGGAGATGAGCTAATTGGTGTGGCATTAGGCCAGAATGAAGGCCTTAAATGGTTAGGGGTTTCTCATTGTTGGAAGGAAAAATGCAAGTAGGCCCCACTAGAGGCACAAGTGAGCAAGTACAGGTTGTTGCCTATATGGCATTGTCATATGGTCTTGCAAAATTGGCCTTGACAACCTATAGCTCTTAGCTAGAGCGTGATCGATTAGCAAGTTAGTGGTCATCAACATTAATTATTATTAACATAGTTTATGTCATCACATAGTGTTTTTGTCTTGTTGAGGTTTGATCAAGTTAATGCTGTTTATTGTAGTTGTGAGTCCGTGATAGTTAGAGCAAGATTTCGGCGAGGGTCTTAATTTTTCCTGGACTGGACGAATAGG
This sequence comes from Morus notabilis, assembly GCF_000414095.1. Lineage (NCBI taxonomy): Eukaryota > Viridiplantae > Streptophyta > Magnoliopsida > Rosales > Moraceae > Morus > Morus notabilis. The sequence goes on from NW_010363285.1 coordinate 71,833, forward strand.
AAAGTACCTCAATCAATGCATAAATGTCAGAAAAGACAACTTTGAAGATGGAGACAAGTGAGAAACATATGTATGGCCAATAGTTGGGTGAGGGGTTGCGAATGGGAAGATGATATAGAGAAAATATTGTATGAACCCAAATATTGGATGGTCACGCAATTTTAAGGTACTTTAGCTTAATAAGAACGATTGAGGATACTAAACCAGCCAAATGGTACCACCAGTGGTGGTGGTACAACAGTTAGGATTCACTTTCTTCTCCTTGCAGCTTGGGGTTCATATCCCTATTTTAAGATTCTTGTCAGTTACGGTGTTGAGCTCTTACAGTGAAACTGAACTCATCTTTTGAGTAGAATTGAATCATATTCTATTCGTTCCATTAATAGATTCCTGAATTAACAGATGGAAGACGGGATGGCACCAATGTTCCTATTTACAAAAAAAAAAAAAAAAAAAAAGCTCAAATGGATATTAGAGAAAGTACAGCCCATGATAAAAGGATTCCAATACAATTAGCTTATGAAGAACACTGTTTGTGTTGTTATAAACATCTGTGTCTAAGCTTAACAAATTGGAAAATTAAAGAGAACCAATTGTTTCATTCTCTAACCCTCACAAAAGCTTGAATTAAATGCAGTACTATATATTCAGATTATTAACTTCTTTTGCGGCAATAATTACCAACTTCATCATAGTTTCTCTAACAGTGACTTGAATCTTTGTCACGTATCATTATAGATAATATGTACCTGCAGCCATCTGTGTGTGTGTGTGTGTGTGTTTCACTAACTTTAGAATAAGAGGCTGTATAATTTATGAGCTCAATTTAGTTAGTTTGTAAAAGGCATGGTTTTAGGTTTTGACTTTAAATCTGAATGAAATTCTTATAAACGCAAGAAGAAATTTGATTAATATCTCTTAATTTCCTTTTCATTAATATATAGCACTTTCTCATCAAGGATATAACGAAAGAGACTCTGCAAAAGTGATAAGTCGCCATTTTGGCATGTGATTACCATAAATGGATCTTCACCAAAAAAAAGTCACTTCCATCAATACACCACGTCTCAGCATAATAAGCTACATATACATATACACATACATATATGATATATACACACACGTACACTACAAATCTATGTAATGATTTTAGTAGGTTTTAGGATTAGATTTGGGTGACGGTTCGGAAGACCAACTACTCTAGCCAGCTTTAAAATTTACAGCCAATAATATGGGTTACATCATAGTGTTCTTATTTGACTGCATAATCAAGACTGATGGTTAGAAATAATTTCATTTGAAAACCACAATATGGGTTGTGCTCAAAATCAATAATGCATGAGCTTAGCTATCATTTTCACGAAGTTCGTGCTTACTTTTTTAAAAAGGGAGTCAACTAACTTGCATTATTGGGTCCCCAAAAAATTTATCCTTTGAACTTTGGGACCACAAGAGTGATAATATCCAAGTGTTAATACTAGTAAACTGAGTAGCTAGAGCCTTTATTCACACTTCCAACTACTCTACAACATTAATATTATTGTGCATACAAGTTAACTTAGCTGGAAAAAACAGTTCAATCCTTTATTGACTTGATTCAACCATTTTTTGATCCAACTACTTTTCTACGTTGCTCTTATTGCATCCCGGTAGATGATCTACTTGGATTCCGAAACTCACATATAAGATTTTATTAACATTTTTTTTTATCGCGCTCTTCCAATAATATTATGTCACATGAATTAATATATTTTAATTCAGATGATCTTTAAATTACATTATTTTAATTGACGTAACATAGTTTTATAGAAGGACGTGAAAAAAAAAAAACAATGAGATACAAGAGGCAAATCTTATGTATGGATTACCATACTCTATTAGGTACCTTCTTTGATGATCGGTTTAAACAGGCAATAGTATGAAACGCCAATACAAAGCAAAACTTGGTTCAATTTTTTTGCTTGAAAAAACTTGGTTCAATTGTGCAATATATATATTCAGATTTCCAAATATTTCATGGTGGTGCATACGCACTAGCTATCAGGAATAAACACGTGAAATTTTTTACATTATTTTTAGATAATTTAACGTAGATCAATATGAGAGGCAACCAATATGCATGCAGTTATTTGCACCAACCTTTCACACATTTTTCTTCATATCATTAATAAATAAAAAGATCAAACAATTAACCAATATATTGTTTTGAACTAAAACTTAAGCTAGCACTAGTAATATCAATTTTGTTTATTCGGGCTGGATATATATCGAAAGTGAAGATCATAACAACAATGTTCAAATAATATAAATGTTCAAATAAAATATATACATAGCCACCATGATTGAAATATTTTTTTCTTTTTTGGTATCGTGATTCGTGACCGTGATATAGACTAAAAAAGAAGTAAAAAGAAAAAGATAATTAAGTACATCCCAACGTAATATAGGTCACTGACAAATATGATACAATATTAATGTAGTTGGAGGCTAAAGTTTAATGTCGTATTTACGTACATAACTTTCTTTTTCTTTACTAGTTATGTCGTACACAAATTTTGCTTCAAATTAAGTCCCCTGCTGCCTGCCGGTTCTATAACACCCAAAATTTTAAGCTCTAATTTTAGAAATTAAGAAGGATTTTTTTTTTTTTTTTTTTTTTTTTTGCCATTCAAATTTAAACTGTGGGGTTAAACTGTAAACACCAAAAAATTCAGGATCAAATTGTAAGTTTAACTAATCTTTGACTAGTTTGACCATTGACCAGTCAAATGACCACAAAGAGACAAAAATCCACCACTAGTTTAATGACACATCACAACCCCGTACTGCTAAACTATTTCTGCATACTAAAATCCCAATGCCCATAATACAATCATATTTTATTAGGCTGGGGAAGTCATGAAAGAGATTTAGGGGGACTTTAATTTAGTTTGAATTATTTATTTATTTTGCTGACATATTACGGCCAGGGGTATATGGTAGTGCACTGCTGCAATCCCTTGTACTTGAATTCAGTTCAAACAGTGTAAATTTAAGTATCGTTCATTTCACAAATTTGAGTTTAGAATTTCAGTTTTGTTACAGTAAAAAATTCTCAGAAACAGTCATATTTAACTTTTTTACTATAATAAAAAAATTTCACATAAAGTCACATCTTAACTCAAATCAACGAATATATATGTATATATCAGAATTTGTATTTTTAATAACATTACTGGTGGAGATAGGCACATGCAAAAGCAAAACAGAAAACTAATAACTATTTGGAAAGTGTTGGGTAAAAATATTTATTAACATTGAAATAATATCTTATACACAATATAATTTCACCTATATTAGGATTTAATTAGCATAATAGTTTATTATATTTAATTCGACTCATTCAATATTATAAAAATAACCTTTTTATTACAATCTCTTGGTACAGGAGAAAACCTTTTGATTCCAATTAAAACAGTAAATACTATTTTTTTGTGAATTTGGGAAATTTTGGTTGTTTTAAAATTGAGGCTGAACTCGGTGAATTTAGCCGAGTTGCCTACATACCCCGTTGAGTAATCAAGCCACTTGTAGTTCGAATTTGGGTTTGAAAATTTTGGATAATTCTCCGATGTATGACCTTATGAGGAATTGACGCACTTTGAACTTTGATTTAGTTTTGTTTTGATTTATCTTTTTTGAGAATTTTAGGATTGAATTTGGTCTTGAAACTACACCTAAATTTTAGGTTGCCTATGTATCCGATAGGGAATCAAGTCAATCGTAGTTCTTGAACTTGAATTTTGATTTTGGAGAATTCCCCGGTATATGACCACATGAGGAATTCAAAGATGTTTTTAAATTTGATTTGAAATTTTACTTTAGAATTTGGATTTAAAAGTTGTATTTGGATAATTTCCTGGTATATGACCTTATGGGGAATTAAAAGGATCCTTTTGAATTTGGTGTTGAGATTTTTCTATTTGAATTTAGGATTTAAAAAATTGTATTTAATCACTATATGATTTTATGAGACAGTGGGCTCATCTTTTTGAGCTAAGGGACTATAAAGGGACCCAATTTGTGCACTTTAATTTTTTAGGTATTTAATATTCTGAATTTTTTTGAAATTTATCTTTTATCCCTTATCTTTTTTTTTAATTTTAAATTTCATCATCTCCAAATCAATTGATTCAATTGTATGATGTATATCTCTTTTTTTGCTGACAATTTGATTTTAAAAGAGATTTGGATTTCCCTCATCCGTTCTACACGTTTTTTTTTTTTTTTTTAGAGTTGGGAATACATTTGGATGTATATATATATACACGTGAGCCATTATTCATAGCTCCTATTACAAACATCACAGCAAGTATAGCTGCAATCATCACAACAAGTCTAGTGTGAGCTTGTGGTGTGTGTATATATATATATATATATATATATATATATTTTGGTGCTTTGTGAAAATATTGAGAAAGAATTGAGGGTGACGGCTTGCTTGCTCTTTTTTTTAATATTTTTATTGTTTGATTACTTTTCGGTGGGTATCGTGCGATTTATATGAATATTTTCATATAGATTATATACACATAATTTTCCGATTCTTAAAAGTATAATTTGTGCGAATTTTTCATTCAAATTGCAATCAAAAGATGTATCTTAACAATCTCTAACCTTTTTTTTATGTAGATTACTCCTTTTTTTTCAGCAACAATTAATTTTCCTTTGTTTATAAATAACTAGGATGTAGTTCCTCTCTTTTTTTTTCATCCTCATATGTACATGTGCAGCCGTCCTCTTTCTTTTCCATTCTTATTATATATATATATATATATATATAACTCTTATCCCATTTATTTGATTGTTCGTGTAGGAATACTGCACACCAATATATTTAATTTGTTTAAATTCTTAGTTTGTATTCACTTTTAACTTATATAGATTTATGTATAAAGAAAATCCAAGTCAAAGTAACAGACGCAAAGGTTTTTTTTTTTTTTTTTTTACCGTGAATTCACAATCGTAATAAATAATTTTAAAAACTTTTAATTTTTGATTTTTTTTTTGAAATCACATTTAACTTATATAGGAAACTTGAGACTAGAGAAGGAGAGAATGATATATATATATAAACTAGCTAGGATAAGAGAAAGGAAGTGTCAAGACCTAAATAAAGTGAGGTGTTAAAGATGATACGGATCAGGTTCTGACGAAAGATAAAGACATTCGGGAAAGGTGGAGGAGTTACTTTGAGAAGCTTTATAATGATGATCATGCGATAGAGTTTGACGATCTTAGGTCACAAGGAGAACCTAATGTGATGTATACAAGAGGAATCAGAGTCTCAGAAGTTAAAACTGCACTACGGAAAATGAAAAGGGGGAAGACATGTGGGTGAGATGATATTCCAATAGAGGTTTGGATGGCGCTGGGAGATGTTAGAATTGTGTGGCTCACTGAGCTTTTTAATGAGATACTAAAGAAGAAGCATATGCCTGATGCATGAAGGAAAAATATTATTATCCCCATCTTCAAGAATAAAGGAGATGTGCTGAATTGTAACAATTATAGGGGCATAAAGTTGATAAGCCACACTATGAAACTTTAAGAGAGAGTTATTAAAATGAGATTAAGGGCCACAACTACCATTTTAGGTAATCAATTTGGCTTCATGCCAGGCAGATCAACCACGGAAGCCATTTTTCTTCTTAGGATGGTGATAGAAAGGTACAGAGAAGCCAAGACAGACCTATATATGGTCTTCATAGATTTAGAAAAGGCATATGATAAGGTTCCGAGAGAAGTTTTATGGTGGGTGCTAGAAAAGAGTAGAGTGCATTTGAGGTATATCAAGGTAATTAAGGACATGTACGATGGGGTGGTCACGAGTGTGAGAACTGCTGGAGGCTACATGGCAGAGTTTCCCATTCGGATCGGCCTTCATCAAGGATCTGCTCTTAGTCCTTATCTTTTCACCATCGTGGTGGATGAGGTGACAAGAGAAATCCAAGATAGAGTTCCTTGGTGTATACTTTTTGCGGATGATATAGTTTTAGTTGATAAACATAGAGAATGAGTTAGCCGTAAGTTAGAACTGTGGAGACATACTCTCGAGATTAATGGATTTAAGTTAAGTAGGACAAAAACTGAATACATGCATTGTAGGTTTAATAACTCAAGTAATCAAAGTGATGGAATTTCTTTAGATGGTGTGGAGATTGAGGCTTTTAGGAAGTTTAGGTACCTTGGGTCTATAGTGTAGTGCGAAGGAGATATAGAAGAAGATATTCAATATAGGATTAAGGCCGGGTGGGTTAAGTGGAAGAATGCTACGGGAACTTTATGTGATGACAAGATGCTTAATAAGTTGAAAGGAAAGTTCTATAGGACTGTAATTTGCCCAACTAGAGTTTTATGTGATGACAAGATGCCTATTAAGTTGAAAGAAAAGTTCTATAGGACTGTAATCTGCTCAGCTATATTATATGGTAGTGAATGTTGGGTCATTAAGAGACAACATATATCTAAGATGAGTGTGGCAGAAATGCGTATGTTAAGATGGATGAGTGTGGCAAAAATGCGTATGTTAAGATGGATGAGTGTGGCAGAAATACGTATGTTAAGATGGATGAGTGTGGCAGAAATGTGTATGTTAAGATAGATGAGTGGCCATACGAGAATGGATCGCATAATGAATGAAGTTATTCGTAGTAAAGTAAGTGTAGCACCAATAGAAGATAAGGTGCGAGAATGCCGCTTAAGGTGGTACGGGCATGTCCAACGTAGACCGCTAGAAGTACCAGTTCGTGCTTGAAAAGACGTTATTATACCTAATACTAGGAGAGGGAGTGGTAGACCAAGAATTACGTGGACTGAAGTAGTTAGGAAATATATTCTAAATCTATACCTTCAGGAAAGTTTAATTTCGAACATGCTGCATGGAAAAGTAAAATCCATATAGCCGACCCCAATTAAGTTGGGATTAAGGCTGTTGTTGTTGTTATTGTAATACAAATAAGAAATCTCACGCCATAAGGCTCATAGAGAGAGTCAAGGAGTAAATCACAATCTCACACTTTAAAGTGTATATAAGACTAATTTAAATGCATTGTATCTGTTTAATAACACAAAAACTAAAACTATTAGTGCGGAAGAAGACAAAAATATCAAAACATGTATTTACCTTCTTGTTTCGAAATACCACACTGCACTTCTGAGGATGTATTTTCTTTTTTTTTTCCCTCACGTCACTGTCACCTGCACACACACACTTTTGTTTTTCTCTCACTTTTCTTCCACACACCTTACACACACTTTTTTTTGCTGCACACTCTTTTACCTTGCTGCACACACCAACGCCAACGCCTATGTCTCCAATAAAGGTCTTCTCTTTTTTATTCTCTTGCTTCTTTCTTTATATAAGAGAATTCCGTAAGAGTTACTTTCCACTCTTTTGGCCATTACTCCACGTTTTGAAACGTGCATATTTGATGCACCCTTTTACCATCACTCCACGTTTTAAAACGTGTATATTTAATGCCTTTTTTTTATATTTGGGCCAGCACAAAATTTTATTTTAGAAGAAATAGGGAAATAGGCCAATTCTCTACTATTTTCCTTTTATTTTCTCCTCTCTTTTTTAAGGCTCATTTATGATTCATTATCCAAGGTATATTTTTTACTGGAACAGAAAGGGTTGACCATTTTTCGCGTTCTCTGAAATGGTATAAGTCAAATGTGATGCATGGGCAATGGAGAAATAGGACTCCTGTTCTCCCCGTGGGTAGAGCGGTGAGAACTAGAGGACATGAGAAAAAGTAAAATGCTAAATATTATTTAAAAAGTTGTAAACTATTAGTGGGCGTTTAGTTTATGGATTCAGAATCATTTTTGATTTACGTGTGTTTTCTGTGAGAAAACATACTGTAGCGACTCATGAATTATGATTTAAATTATGACACAAATATACCAACCAAACGCATATAATTATACAAGCACCCAAAACATTGACATGATGGACGCTGGCTTTCTAATTAACAACAAAACAAATCACACAATACTCATCACCTTTCAATTATCATGCATTACGTACAGTTATGATGTTAATTAGATGAAATGAATATGAAGGCCATTTGATCCATTTCTGGCGTCGATGGGCACGTAAAGCTTTCTCCTTCATTTCTGAAGTCAACGCATGCATTTATTTATCACACGAACTCAACTGCATCTGACTCTGACTTGCAACTCATCTATCTCCGTATCTCTTTTATAAATGACAGGCATGCCAAGAAATGCATGCTAATAATGGAAGCCAAGAACCAATATTATTAACTTCTTCAAACGAAACCCAAATCCATTATTAATCTTTACCTAATTATGCAGGGTTCCTTCTTCACCATCTTTCACCTTCTGCTCATGTACAGCTTTTCCACTCTTTTCCTATTCTAACCTCCTCTGGCCCCACCTCCATCCACTCCATTCTCCCAAACTTCACTGCCTCAAACTACCAGTTCATTGACCATGGAGGTGATTTCTTGTTCTCCATTAACGCCACTTACAAAGCTTCCATTAGATCCACCTCCCAGTCTCAGTCACACCCTATTTACTATCACTTTGCATCGTCCACGCCCCCTCCTCCACCGTCATTTGGACCGCCAACCGTGGTACCCCCGTGTCGGAATCCTCCAAGCCCTCTCTCACCGTCGACGGTCTCGCCATCGCCGCTGAGCCTGGACATGTCGTATGGTCCAATCCTAAACTCTCCTCCAAGGTCGCCGCTCTCGGGCTTCTAGACACCGGTAACCTCATTTTGGTTGACCAACGCAACGTCTCTCTCTGGCAGAGTTTCGATTATCCGACGGACATATTAGTCCTCGGACAACGCTTGCTCGTCGGGAAATCGCTGGTGAGTTGGAGGTCAACGGATGACTTATGAACCAGGGATTATCGGCTATCAGTTACAGACGGCGACGCGGTCACGCAATGGAAAGGGACGAGTTATTGGACGCTTTCCATGGACACCAAGGCTTTCAAGGACTCCATCTTTGTGGTGTTGTTCATGGCGGTAAATGGCACGGGCTTGTGTTTGTTTGCAAGTGATGGATCAACGGCTGTGATAAAGGCGAATTTTCCCCGCATGTGGGATTTTAGAATAGTGCGGCTAGATTCTGATGGGAGATTAAAGATCAAAAGCTTCATACATACATACATACATCAACAACAATCTGTTTGTCATCAAGGAGCCATTGCACCTAAAAAAAAAGACAGAAATTATATACATACATACATACATATATATAATTTCCTATCAGAAGAGCATCTAACAGGCATCACTTGAACATGAGAAAATTCATTAAAAGAAATAAAGAAATATTAAGAGAACAAAACGCCATAAAAATACAGTCTTTATTGTACAGGGCTGTAAATTCGGAAAACTTCGACCTCTTTTTATTTTCTTTTTATTTTCATTTAAGCTCCAATAAAACGAAACCCAGAGAAAAATCAAGACAAAGTACTGATTAAAAAAAACAGCTACCAAACCTGATAAAGAAAAAGCTTTGAACTTTGATTCTGCGAGGGAGAGGAGAGATGCAGAGAGTGAGCAAAACAGGGGAGAGGCTGACTGGCAGAATGAGTGAGCAAGAGAGAGATGAGATAGATCGGAGAGAACTGAGGCAAGCAGCTTAGCGTGTCAGAGGAGGATCAGCGAGGGTTTCTATCCTTAGCCTAATACGGTTTAATTTATTAATTCGAATTTTTAATTTAAATTAATATATAATTTTATAAAAAAATTTTATTATAATAAAAAAATTAAATATAATTATTTTTTAAAATATTTTATTATAATAAAATTTAAATTTAAACTTAAAGTGATAAAATAAACGAATCTCAGTCCAAAATCATGTCCCCACCTATTATTAATTAATTGGAAAAAATACCAAGCCGTATTAGTCAACTTCATTATTTGACTAAAGTCAACTGTCCTTTAGGATCTGTTTGTTTTGGTAAGGTGGATGAAAGGGCGGAAAGAACGGTATGCAGGGAAAGAAGGGGGAGGGAGAGCTTTTTTCTTGTTTTGTAGGGTGGATTGATCAAATGAGTGGATTTTTTTTTAGCAACTAGTTGTTCTGAATCAGAATTCAAATTTTAAAAAAATTTCTAATTATTTGATTTTATTTTTTATTTTTTATTTTAGCATATTTTTTAATTGACTTGCTTTTTTTTTTACAATTAATATTCATAATAATAAATTTAATACTAATAAAATTATTTATTATTTTATTGAATAATGCTATAACATCCGCTCAAATCTTTTTTTTTTTTAAAAAGAAAAAATTTTAATTATTATATATCAATTGATGTAACATGTTAGACATTGAAACTCCTCTTGTTGTGTGGTGGCTCCTTGTTTGGAGTCTCACATCGACCAAGTAGGAAGCAAATATGTTTTCCCCAATTGTATAAAAGGCAAGCGTCATCGGCAAGCGACATGTTAAGACGAAAGAGTAACTTATTTAGATAAAAGATGTTAAAATTTTTGGCTTTCATTGTATTAGATTAGATTGAATTTGATGAATTTTAAAAGGTTAATTGGTAATTAAAAACGTCTGATGTATATAATAGTAAACAAAAAACTAAAATTAGAAAAGCATAATAAACTACATTGCCTAATATAATGGAGACTACGAAAGCATAATAAAACATAATTAACGACATTGCGTACTTCAAGGTGTTGCTTATCTTTCAAAGTAGTTAATAGAGTACATTTAGCAAATATAATCATAATTAATTACATCTAAGGTTTACCTTTTATTGTTTTAATTGTTTTAGTATATAGCTGCTATATTTTTTCGACTTTGATCTATAATTTCTATACGTCAAATATCTAATCTAGTTATTAGTTTTTTGTTTTAGCTTGTATGTTGTAATGCGACGTATGTGTTATTTCGTAATTTTATATTTTTTATAATATTTTTGAATAAAGTAAATATTGTTTGTTTAATTTGAGTTTGTTCATTTGTACTAAAACTCAAAAAAGTTTAAACTTAAGTTACAACTTTATTTAAGTTATTCTTTTACAAATTTGTGTTTGAATTTGAGTTTTAACTTGAGCTTGGGGCTAAAATATGAGTTCAAGTTCTCCCTTCAACTCAAGTTCTTAAACTCAAACTCAAGTTAATTAATAGTATTTTTTCTATTCTTAAAAACATCATAATTTTTTCATTTTAATTCTGATTGAGATGATTTTTTTTCTATGAGTTCACAATGAATAGATGAACAAAACCCCACTCATATACATTATTAAATTTTTTTATCACGATTAAGTTTTTATTAAAATACTTTCTAAATACAAATTCAAGTTTTGACCCACCCAAACACAAACTCAAATAGATTTTCAATTCAAATTATAATTCAAAATGTACATATCTAAACACAAACTCAAATTAGAGTTTCAACTCAAATCATACTAAAATATATTTTAATTTAAATCAAGATCTGAACTTAAATCATCTTAACTCAAAAAATATAAATGAACAATCCCTTTAAATTTTAAAGCGGATTATTTGAAACAATAATTTTTTATATTATAAAAAACATTCCAATAAAATATCGAGACTTTAAAGCTTTTAATTTTAAAAATTTTAAAACTAAAAATTCGAATGAAAGGATCCGTGGCGGAATTCTAAAGACAGAAGTCTGGGATTCGCAGAAATTGCTCTTTACTAGGGTTTCATTTGCCCCCTAGAGCCAAAATTCCCCTTACCATGTCGGAGGTGATTCTCGACCGCGAGGAGAATTCCGCCGAGGATCGTTCACGGTCCTCGTCCCCCCAGCCCCCTCCGCCGTATCGGGACGGCAGCCACTCGCCACCCCGCCGTTCGCCGCCTCCGCCTCCGCCTCTGCCATCGTCGTATAAGCGGCCGAGAATGGACGATGGGAGGATTGGAGAAGGGTTTGAACCCGGCGATACAAGGTGAGGGGATTCTTCTTTTTCTCTCTATAATTTCGTGGCCAGTTTATGAGAGATTATGCTTTTTTTATGTTTGATTATATGGTGTTTGTTTTTATGGTTTGCATTTGAATTCAATTGGTGAAGGAAAAAAGAAAGGAGTGAGAAATCCGATTGAAAGGCAATAATGTTAATTTTAAATTTATGGAAAAATCTGGATGAATTTGGAATAGTTTAATGCTTCTTGTTGTTATTGCTTGTTTGATTCTAACTCGACCCTGTCAATATCAATGACCTTATATATATGTAGTGATTTTACAACATGGAGAAGTCAACGTGAGTTTTACATATCCCAATTATCAATATTTCCATCGAAAGACAAATATATCTAAGGCACAAGATAAAGACATATATATATATATATATATATATATATATATATCTTACATGCATATCTAAGTTTGTCATAGCTTATATATGATTTTGATTGTTTTGAGTCTTCAATTTATCAAAAATTAATCTTACAATATAAATTTCTGTAAAAACCTTGTATGCTTTGATTTTGAGTCTTGAATATCTAGGTGTTTGTTATTTGATATTTAAATAAACTTGTTTGTTATTTGAAGGAGAATGCCAGGTTTTTGCGATCTTCCTGAAAAGGTAGTAGCGGAAATCATGTCCTGGCTACCTATTAAGTCTTTATTACAGCTTAAGTGTGTTCACAAATCATGGTGTGCTCTCACAAGCACTCTTATAACAAGCCAATGGTTTGTGGCAAAGCATTTCAAGAATTCTGAACGCGGTGCATCCTTATTTCAGAGGACCAGCGTCAACCTACCTTATGAAACTATAAATTCTGATGCATCAAATTCATTTATGACTATCAACAAAGAAGATGGTGGCAACGACCCAATTTGCTTCGCTACTAGAGATTTCAGTGTGCCTGAATCTGTAGTTGGTGTACGTGGCTCTCATTGTAATGGTATCCTTTTCTTACCAGACAAGGACACGGACAAGGTTTTGTTATGCAATCCGGCAATTAGGGAATTTAAGCTTCTTCGGAGTTCATGCTTTGGATCCAACTTTAAAACACAAGTCATGGTTGGATTTGGCTATGATGCCATTGCCAACGTTTACAAAGTTGTCAGAGTTGTGCGCCTCCATGGTACCAGTGTTGGTGCTTGCATTGCAGCCGAGATATGTACGTTGGGTAATCGTGATTCTTGGAGGGAGATTAAGATGAAGATAGAAATTGACATTACATCTCTCACTTTCGATGAGTTGTATCACAAAGGAATCTATTATTGGGTGATAGATGATAAATTTATGAAGAACATGCTTATTTCGTTTGATATGCATGTGGAGGAATTTCAAACTATACCACTTCCAGAAGATCATGATCTGCAGGAGTTTAGAGCCACATCTAGCACAAAAATTATCCACTGGAAGCTAGGTTTGTGGAAAGAAAGTGTCACTTTGTTTAAGTATGTCAAAAGCATAGCGCCGAATTCATATGCACAGCCCATCAAAATGTGGATATTGGATGAAATCTCTAGCAGCTGCCAAGAAAAATCTTTCTGTTGGACTAAATGTGCAGATTTACTTTTCGGCGGGACACTTCAATATTATCCATTAGTATTTTGGAAGAGTGATGAACTCCTTTTGCGAACATCTGAGATAGGCCTCTATGCTTCGTACAACTTACGTACCCAAAAGCTTAGAAATATGAAGCTGCATTTTTTTAACGACAGGTCTATTCACGCTTTTGTTTACATGGAGAGTTTGGTATCAATGCCAGGGGCGAGAAAGATGATTAGTTCATCCTAATGGATATCATTTTTATTTTCTTTAGCTCCTTCAACAAAGGATCTTGATGAGCAGGAACCGGGAATTACACTTTGATGCAGCCTCACTGACTTTATTAGGGGGATTGGTATGGAGACTCTAGGATATTAGACGTTAATATGTTATGTGGGGATGTTTGTGGTTTCGAAGTTTATAGTGTTCATTTTTTGCTTTTTGGGGGGACTATCAAATTATTATTTTCTTTTTATTCCAGTAGTGCTTATTGAAATACAAATACAGGACATTCTTAATTTCATTACTTATTGAAACACCACAATGGAATTTTCTAGCGGACCTTGAGGAATAACTAATGATGATAATTCACTCCAAAAAAAAAAAAAAAACCTAGTGATAGTAACAATGACAAGACACATGCGACAAAGTGAAAATTGACAATTTAACAAGTGAAGAAAGAGTAATATCTCCTCTAGGTCCTAGAGTCCAAGGCCATAATAGTGCTGAGATTCATTGGGTGCATGTATTTGGAGTCTCCCTCCAAAATATTCCTCACTATTATTCTGTTTGCCCTCTCCGATGGATGGAATGCGTCCCAGAAAGCATATATGTCTCTGTTTGGGCACAAGTTTGATGCTATAGTGCAAAGCCCTAAACCATTGTAAGGTCCTTGTCCACAACATGCTACCTTTGATGTAACAAATCCTGCAAAATTACCCATAAACACAATCTTGTTACTGAAAATTTGGAGAAATGGGATTGTGTCGAATGGCTTGAAAATTTTTTGCGGATTGTAATATTTCAGTGAGCTGCTTAATTGCAAAGCACGGGAGGCTTCAGATTATCCACATTCTTTTATTCACAATATGATTGTTGCAAAGCTTTCTTTGCGACAAGGAATATGATTGAGTGATGAAAGTAACAACTTGGCAGTGTTTTTATGTGGTTTGTTACATCGACGATGGACAGCGCGTCAATGGAAAAGTCCTAACATTTGTCCATTGTGTTTGATAGGCTCAAAGTTTTAGACATGGCCCATACTTCTTAGCCCTCTCCAACTAAATTCTGTGCAACATAGAGGGGCCCACGTTCATTATTTCTCATTTACTTAAGGAGACCACCAATCAATATCACATTTACTTTTCTTCAGGATATGGTTATTCCCTCTACCATTCTTTATTAGCATTATTATGATTTAATCAGAATAACTGTTCCTGATATTGTACTCGAAAAAACCAAAAGACACGAAAAGAAAAACAAATGTTGCAGGTTAAGGTTCATACCATATGCTTGAGGGTTGGAGATAAAGTCCATGTGCATTTCAAATGCATTTGCAGCAACAAACACATCCGAACCAATATCACTGTTGAGCCTATTGATCATTTGCACAAGTTGGGGGTTGAATAGTCCGGCAGCTCTCTGCAGCTCGACCGCGCACTGGCCATTTGGGCTGCGCATGGCCAACTCTGCTGGGACGCATCCCAATGGTCCAGTACCTGTCACCAATACCCGCCTTGCTCCCAACTCATATAGTCTCTGCATTTTATATTTCAAAGATCATAATAAAATTGTGCGAGCGTCGTAACTTGTAGATCTCAAAGTTGACATGTGAATCTATTTTTAGTTGGTCAATCAATGGTATTATATAACATTATATCCATATGAATCTTGTTGTAACTATACAATTAAAGACCCTTGTTGTGGTGAAAGAAAAAGGATAGTTAATTAATATAAGAGTTTAGTTTGATGTAAAAAAGGAAAGGTTGCTCAAGTCAGTATGGTGTTATTATGGGGAAAAAAAGGGTTGGTTTGGTGAAAAAGAGATATGTAAATGATGCAGATAATGAAAAAAAAAAAAAAAGGAGAAAGTATTCTACATTAATGTTGATTTCTTCCCGAAAAGGCGTATCTAAATGACAAGAGGGGTGGACAGTAACAATCAGATGTGCCTCTTGAAAAAAAATAAATAAATAAAAGGGGTCATTAATGCAAATGCAAAATGCATGTTGATCTCACCAACCAAGCGAGCTTTCCATAACTCACTTGCCTCTCCAAAACACTTAACGTATCCCCCACAATAACTACGAATCCATAAATGTGTGCCCCCACTTAACCATTACTCTTTTCCTACTTTCTTGTGACTATTTTCCTTTTGAAGCTTATGCCTAGACTAGTCAACTTGTAGAACATACTAATAATCATTAGTGAAACGATTGGTTCATCGGTTTAAAACCATAATTCATGATTTTAATTTTTGAAATTTAAATTTTTTATGGGAGAAAAATATTGTAGAGAATAAAAAATCATAATTCAAAACCAGAGACGAACTCTTAAAACAAACATCCCATAGATGTTAAAAGTTAGAGTGCCTTTAAGTAGTAATCTAGCAAGAACAACAGACAATTACCGCAAGAACTTTCTGATACTCCGATATCACATAGACGACGTAGTCCGGCAGGGAGTACTGGCGAGATCTGGCGGAGAAAGGCACCAAATAGTAGTTGTTCACAAAGTCATTGCCCCCAAGGGTGATGAGAATCAATGCCTCATTCACAAGTCTTTCAGTTTGCTCTGCTCCAATAAGAGCACTAACCCTTGTTTGGTATTGTTGAAAGTACTCCAATTGTTTGTATATACGAATAATATTCAGCTGAAAAAGATTTAAAAAAATGTAATACATTTGTGACGCAACATTTGCTCAGATGAATACCAAACAATATAGTACAAAATATCCTTTTCAAAAAGTAATGATGATAAAATAATGATACTAAAAAAGCAACTTGTCTAGTCACTTACAAACTGAATCCCAGTGTCATTGAGAACTCCAATCCCAGCAGAGGCAAAGTTGGCACCAACAAGAAGTCCTTCACCAGTGAGCTCAGGGCTCAAGTATGGCAATGTTGGCTCTGACCCAATTGCCTCACCTAGTGTTATAACACCATTATGCAACAAAAGTTAGTTTTAGCAAATGATTAGTAATTTTTAACAAGTTGGTTTTTTTTTTTTTTTCTTTTAAAAAAAAAAAGAAAAAAGAACTTAACTGATAAGGTCAGGAATGTTGAGGCCGTTCGAGAAACGACCGGTGGGTCTGTGAGTAGGGTAGTCAATGCCGTAAGGGTAGTTATCGGCACGGGCAGTGGTAGCCAAGTAGTTGTTGTTGCCGTTGTCGACGAGAGAGTCTCCGAAGACGAAGAAAGCTCTGGCCTCAGCTTGAAAGCCAAAGCTGCTCAGAGTGATCACTAGTGCTCCTAGTACTATGGAGGAAACGACACCAAAAGAGCTATCCATATTGGAAACGACGTTACTAGGCACTTGCTCTTACTAGTTATTACTTGTCAATGCGAAACAAGGGCACAGGGCTTGGCTTTATATAGTGCCCTAATTGGTAGCTAGCACTCCTACTACTGGAGATCATATTAAATGTGGGTTTGTTCTACCACACCAACACTTGATGAGAGTAATTATATATGTTGAGTTCTCTCTTTTACAAAAAAATGTAATGCCAGTAGTTCCAACTTCCAAGTACGTATTATACGTGAGAGGGTAATTCGCTTTCTTTGGCATGTATTTTGTGTTTGGTAACACTTTCCCTTGCATGGTTCGCGCTTGCTATTTATTTTTATTATGCGAGCAACGCAGTGTGTTACAATTGAGACTAACAGATTATGACACGAATTGGCTGAAATTTTAATTTAGCATTTTTCGACGATCTAATAGAATGTAGCTTCAAAATTATGCTAATTCTCTGTAGTTAACTGCTCGGTTTTACCGCGCGATTTTATTCACGAGAACAATAATATTTTAACTTCATGAAAAAAAAAAAAAAAAAAAGTATGGAGTGATCAGTTCAGGAAAAATATAAAGGAGGGTAGAGAAAAATTCACGTGATTGAAGTAGATAGATGGAATTTAGGAGTCGTATTGTGAATTCAAGTGTGGAAATTAGGGTGAGCTTTTTGGAGCCGGATAATACGTAAATTCCGTTTATTGACGCTGCCTACCTTTTACAGCTTTAATGGGCGTACTATCTTTATGAAGCAAAGTGATAGTGACAGTGTTTTATATGTTTCACCAATAAATCGAATTTCTGAAATTGCATGTGTAAAGGTAAGCAATAGCTACGCTCTTATTTTTAGCTTAGCATTAATAATTGTCCCGTATTCTGAGGCATTATGAATATCACTATTAATTCTACTTAGTTGGGTAGGGTGAGATAAGATAAAAAAAAAAATATAAACATTGTCATCTCTTTATCTTTTCTTTTTCACCAATTTTATGAGTTCTAATGTTTTGCTATAAAGTCGTGTTAAAAACACTAGAATGATTTCTGAATTTACTTTGTATTGATGACCCCAAGAAGACTTTGAAACTAGAAATTTACTTCAGTACGTACTTTGGTTTTTCAGAATGCCAAACCTGGAAACAGTTTTTAGCCTTTGTAATATGAGTGTAACACAATATTATAGAGCTCGTTGTCTCGTTCTTAATTCATGTAAGATAGATACATTTTGCATCTTGGTCCTTTCATTTTTACTATACAAAATCATGCATAATGGCACTAGCAAAAGATTAAGACTCCATGTGGCCAAAATAAATCTGGTGGGGTCTACTTCCAAGCGGTTAAACCTCTATATATATATATATATATATATATATATATATATATGTTAATCCGGCACTAAAATGGTTTCCTTGTTTCTGCAAGGGAAAATAGAACTCCTGAAAGTCAAAATCTATGAATTTATAGTGATGTTTTAATTTAAAGGTAGACTTGTGTCTGAGCTAGCTAGATTAATTAAATGCAAAATTGGATTTTGCTAGCTAGAGAGTTGTAAATTCTGCTTCTTACTTCAATGCCTATGCTCTTTCTCACATTTACTACTTCCACTATCCTTCAAATGTACCACTACCTTTATACTATCAATAGTAATATATTAACTGCTATTTGAATTTGAGCTATTATTTTCACATCCTTATCCACCATTCACTACTAACTACGTACATAACATTACAATAATACAAACACTTTCTTCTTGTTTTCAACCACAAAATTGATGTTATTTAGGTGTTACACCGCCTTTGAAGTCTAATTATGCATATGTGCCATTTTGAGGTGAAAATTAAGCTTAAATAACTTGTAACAAAAGTGGTATGTTTGAAATTCGACTCCAAATCATCCACAAAAATTGTCATAATCATACACGTCTTTATTATTTTCTCAACCACCAATAAACTTTTAATAATCTATCATTTACACTCATCAAATCAATAGTCTCAACTTATTGAATTAAAAAACTTAAAGCACTTTATCTACTTCCCAAACCCGAACCTTTTTTTCCGGTCATTATGTGATTATTAAAACCCTCGACCTTGTTTTGCAGATAATAAGAAAAAAGTGAGGTTTTGTAGCTTACCTCTATAGTACTATTTCTTAAATCTTAATTAAAGAGGAAGGGACAAAGAAAAAGCTAAAGATATTCAGCCATGTGAACAGAATAAATGAGGTGGGGTTAGATTTTTATGCACACACAATATCAAGCCACCTTTCTTACGGTTGAATTTCAATGTAAAAGCAATGAGAGTACAAATATATTGAAGACTCAAGTCTGACTAAAGAGGGGTTCCAACTGGCTGAACTCATTTTCTGAATTTTGATGTGATCACCAAAAAGTGAACTTGATATTGACATGGAAAAAACGTTTTGTAACCTCTTGAAAATTTCAGATATTTTTGGGTTCATTTACGTTTTTCTTACTAATCAGGATAACAGTAAAAGCTAAGTTATTATCAATGTGCAAATAAGCTGGGCAAATTGAAAACAACAGAAGAAATTGAAAAGGCTCTACCTTGAAAAACGCTTAGGAGCACCACCACTGCTTAGCATCCTCCACTAATAGAAGATAGGTCTCATTTATTAATAGAAACTATGCCTCATGTTGTAAGACTCGCATTTTGTTAGTGGATGATGCTAAGTATTACAAGTGTCCTATAGCGTCGTTCTTAATTTTGTGATGACATTATGTATTGATTGTGAATATGGTGAACTGTGTGGGTCTCAATGATGCCAGCTACCTCTACAACATGTCCCTTCATATAGAGAAAACTATACAAGCAAACCACAACTGTTTAATTGACAAGCATTTCAATAGAGTCCAGAAGTAGTGAGAAGAGAATAACTCCAAGCCAATATTTTCAGGCTCTTAACTTCACAAGGGCCACTTCCAAAAGTATACAAATGGAATGAAACTCATATCATATTTACACTGAACTTTCAAGTTCATCCACACAGAACAAAACCTTTCTTCTTACTTTTTCATGATCAAGTACAAGTACTGTACAAGATATTTGCATTACTTTACGTGTTTTTTGTCAAAAATTTGAGATTCCAAAGGTAAAACAGTTAAATGATAAGTTTGTATAAAATTGGCCCATAGCTAGAACCTCAAGGAGGGTTATCAACAAATCCACCAACCATTCTACTTTTGACAACATTTATTGATTTCTGACCTTTGTTAAAACTACTTTTGAGCAAAATGTAATTCATGAATGACTAAGGCCTATAAAATGACATTTTCTTTAGATTCTTGCATCTACCACAGACAGGCATCATTTCCATGCAAAATTTACTAAAATTATTCATCAATTATGTGAAGCCTAGTTTTCTGTATTATTATTATTTTTTTGATGGGCTAGTTTTTGTACTATTGGTTATACACATAAAAAGGTGAAGCTAGAGCCTCCTTGTTATTACTATTTTCCATCATTGATGCTTAAATTTTCATTAATTACTATGATAATGATGTTGCTAAATCACCCCGTACAGCGATCTATCCTTTTCTTTGAGAATGTTTTAGTATTTCTTTTTCTGTTTTAATTGTGAAAGCTTGAAGGGTTTTGATTATAATGGCCACAATTGATGCCGTTTAATTATCCCCGTGTTGATTGTTGATCGCTTTCTCCCCTGTATCTTTTTTAGCTGGTTTTGTGTGTTTTAATTGTGAAAGCTTGAATAGTTTTGATTACAATGGCACCATTTTGTGGCTGCACATGAAGCTGTTTTTGCTAGATCTGGAGACAATTAACAGACAATGACAACATAAGAAAATGATTCTTATCAGGAAACTATATCTAGTGGCTTTTTTTTCTAAATATTTGTGGGATACAGAAGTTGTTTTTGCTAGACCTTGGACAATTAACAGACAATGACAACATAAGAAAAGGATGTGATTTTTTAATTGTGGGAGCTCCAATGGTTTTGATTACAATTGCTAAACATGTTGTGGCTGCACATGAAGTTGTTTTTGCTAGATCTTGGACAATTAAAAGAAAAGGACAACCTAAGAAGATGATCCTTAATCTATTTGATGTTAACTAAAATAGACTACGATGATCAGTGTCATATTGTAACCTTTACACCATCCAAAATCAGCAGAGACAAAAACATTTAAGATTGTATTTGCTTTCTGGTATTGATACATGCTTTTTCTTTTTCTTTGATGAAATACCATTGATATCTTGTTATGCGTCGCTTAAGTCACGTCACACGCATAAATGCATGAAAATCATAGGTGTTTTTATTATTAATTTGGTTTTTATTTATATATCATATTTATTCTAATACCAAAAGCATTCATCCCTAAAAAAATAAATATTATTAAAAAGTGTATATATATATATATATATATGTATGTATAATTATGTGGCTAATCCGTAGTTTTGCATATTCACGGGCCCATCCCCTTGGTGTATTTTCTCCATTGCTTTTTTATAATTTTTTTTTTTCACTTTGTTTGTTGAAGATTGCACTAAACATATTGACAGACTAGTAAATGGACACAAAACGAGCTAGAAGGACAGTGCAGTATCTGTTTGACTCGAGCACAAACTTTTTCCACCGTTCTTAGACTAAAATCGGTTACTTTTGAAAGACCAAAAGAGCAAAAAACAAAATATAATATAATTAACCAAAAAAAAAGAGAAAAGAAACAATAAGAAAAAATGGAAATATATATAAATGTTTAGCTGTATACATAGTGCATGTCGTTTTCTATAGACGATGAAGTGAAAAATCCATTAACTATGGCAGTTAGAAAGGAAAATAAAGAAGGAATAAAAGGCTTTTGGAAGGACATTTGTCAAAATCCAACGATTAATTGCCGCTAGGCCCGGTAATATGGGTCACGACTCGAAAACGACACGAATTTTACGGGTTAGGGTTGAGAAAAAAGAGGTTCGGGTCAGAATTGAGTCGACCTGAAATTGACACGAAAAATACGGGTCAATTTCGGGTTTGACCCGTCTAACCCGAACACGACACAAAACTCGTAAAAAACTAAAAAATACATATATTTTTCATTTCATATTTTAAATTTTATTATGAACTTGTGATATCATGATAGTTATACTCAAAATCTTATACTATTATTTGCTTAATTTCAATTGATGTTATTGTAATTTAGTGTGTTATGAATTTTAAGTTATTTCTAATATGTAAAAAACTAAATAAAAGTATATAATTTTCGTGTCAATTTCGGGTTCACGGGTCAATTTCGTGTCACGGGTCATTTTCGGGTCGTGTCGTGTTCGTGTTGCGGTTTTTAAAAAATTTCGTGTCACGGGTCGTGTTCGGGTTGACTGTAAATTTTAAAAAAATGATCAAAACACGGCACGTGACACGAATTGCCACTCCTAATTGCCGCCAAGGGAAGAGGCTATCCAAGTACGGATGTCTGATTACGTGGTAGAATTTTATTGGTGAGTGGAGCTCATAGTAGAAGAGTGCGTTTGGTTTAAGAATTCGTGTCATGATTCGTAGCTCGTTATAGTATTTTCTCTTACAAAAAAACACACGTAAATTGAAAATGATTCTGAATCCATCAACCAAACGTCCTCTAATTTTTTATAGGTCAATTAATTTTCCGAGAAAAAAAGAATAGGAAACATGACAATTAAACTAAATTTCACTAGAGGATATTTTTGGATTTTACTATAATTTTAAAAGTACACATAATATTGTCGGCAAATACAAATGGAAAATACAGTAAACAAAAAAGAAAAAAATAAAACTAATGATCCAATATATTTCAATGTCTATAGATTTTGAGCTCATTTAGTTCGCTGATTTGAGTTGATATGTAATTTTATATGAGAACTTTTTACTGTAATACAAAATTAAATATAACTATTTTTTAAATTTTTTTACTCTAATAAAACTTAAATTTTAAGCTGGTATTCTTATCTTCTCATTAGTCAATGTCATTTTGTTGTGGAAGGACCAAACGTTTTTCTTTTTCATTATCTCTCCTTTATTCGTCGTTTTGTTATATAGTTGACTAGGTCGAGTTAAGGGCCTCTCTAGGTGTGAAATAACAAGCAATTAGTTGCAAGTCATTTATTGTGTTTGGTGGGCGGTTTCTCACTTTCTCCTTCTCTACGCGGCAGATAAATGTTGCATCTATTTGTAAATGCTAATGGGCTAGCTCCATAATTTGTGCCTCATCAAGTTATGCCTTCAAGATTAATGCAACAAATGAACGACATTCATTTACATCGGTATCGGTAATGCGTGTTTAAACCGTTTCTTTGTTTCTTTCTTTCCCCTTTTTATCTTCTCTTTAGTATGTATACGACAAGTGTTTGGCGTGCTGACTGCGCGGAAAAATAACAAATATATTTGCTAATAAAAAACAAATGCAATATCTATTCATGGTAATTATCGCTAGACATTTTCTCAGTAACCGCATATTCACACTTCAATTTTGGGACTAAGTAAATTACAAATCTCGCATACCCTTATCTAGGATTTTCTATTTGGTGTTGATGTGTTAATTGTTTTGTTAATTTTTGTATTCACTTTTTGTTAATTTTTGTATTTATTGGCTGACACGTAAATTCAATTATCTAATTTTATATTTAAATAATAATATATTATATTATGCGTCAAATAGTAAATATAAAAGGTGATAAAGTGATAAAGAGAGTGACATTAACCTCTGACGCTAACATTACTCTTATATTTACTTAAAATTATAGTGATGATGATACCTTAGTCTTAAAAAAAAAATAATAATAAAGGCCGTGTTTAGAATGATTCTGTTTTTGTTTTTTATATTTTTTAAAAAATAAAAAAGTTTGTAAAACGATTTTTGGTGCAATAAAAACAAAAAATAGAAATAAAAACAATACGTGTTTCCGGGTAAAGGAAAAAGACAACGCCATTCGACTACATGCAGTTTTCATCATCAAATAAAGAGGACATGTCGTCTGGTCAAAACAAATAACGATTTTCTTTATTTTTCTTCAAAGTAAATACATGTCAATTCGTTCATGTAAGCAACGACATTGAGATAAACGAATGTCGTGTGGCTTGTTTATTCAGGCGAGGATAACACACTACAACGACGTGCAGTTTGTGACTACAAGAAACTACATGTCGTTTAGCATCAAAATAAAGCAATATGTAAGCCTTCTGGTACTAGAGTGACCGAGTACCCGCGTGTGTACTGTGTACAAACACAAAGCACACAGATATTCCAGTTTCCAACCCTCAAAATAAAAGAAACAATTTCGTTGATGATTAAAAAGAGACGAAAGAAAAAGGGATAGAAGAAAGTACTACTCCAACCATATCCAAATATACAAC
Source organism: Morus notabilis (assembly GCF_000414095.1). Classification (NCBI taxonomy): domain Eukaryota; kingdom Viridiplantae; phylum Streptophyta; class Magnoliopsida; order Rosales; family Moraceae; genus Morus; species Morus notabilis. Next base: position 96,206 of record NW_010363285.1, read on the forward strand.
TAGAATCAATATTCGTACCCAAAAAAAAAAAAGAAAAAAATCCGACTATTAGAAAAAAAAAAGGAAAAAGAATAGAAAAGAAAAGACAAAAATTGTAATTTGTACACAAGCTAACTAGCACTAACCATTGTTGTAGTTCAAGTTCATATGCAAAGATATTGACCAACATCACAAGCTCCAAGGAGATGGGAAGCCAATATTGTTGGAATCGACAAACTGATCATCCTCTCCACCAAATAAAACTCCAAAATCTTCACTCCCTACCTGACAAATCTCCGGCCAACCGAAAATCGGCATATTATTGTTGTTATTATTATTAATATTGTTATTATTATCATCATCATCGTGATTAACATTAGTAGCGGTAGTACTAGAACTCGTCGTCGTAAAACCATTATCCATGACTAGTGGCTGCAGGCGTGAGCCGGCGTCTTGGTTGGCGGCGGAGGAAGGCTCGAGCCGGTGGTGGCGGTCGGGGAGGTTGAGCTTGGCGCTGGTGCCGTATAACTTGGTTGCGGCGTCGTCGTACGCGAGGGCGGCCTCCGTGGAGGTGTTGAAGGTGCCGAGCCACAGGCGGGCCCCGCGGTTGGGCTCCCTGATCTCGGCCACCCACTTCCCCCACGTCCTCTGCCTCACCCCTATGAATGTGCACTCCGCGTTCTCCGGCCCTCCTTTCCCTTTCATCCGCCGCTTCCTCGACCGCTCCATCACTGGCCGCGCCGCCTTCACCACGGCTTTCGCCGTCTGATCTTTCTCGCGATCTTCCATTTTTTTCGACGTAATGATCACAATGAAACCCAAAAAAAAAAAAAAAAAAAAAAAAAAAAAAAAAAAAAAAAAAACCCCCTTTTTTTTTTATATATTTTTTTCGACGTAATGATCACAATGAAACCCAAAAAAAAAAAAAAAAAAAAAAAAAAACGAAATTACAAACCTTCTCACTTTCTATATATATTTTATTACATTTTGTTGAGCTGGTATATCTCTCTTTTTTATAAAGTGGCCAATCAATATTTTGCGATAGCAACACTATTCATGATCGGCAAGGAAGGATGCGCCATTGTTTCCAATGCCAAAAAAAAAACAGAGAAGAAAGCTTATAGCACAGAGTGCAGGAGCAGCTCAACTTGCGCAAGTTGATTCTAATTGCGGCGACATGTGTTGAAACGACAGTTTGTGTGTGCTTTTTCGGCTGACACGTTGTTCACCATCTTAGGAAACACCCGTCCTTTGTTCCAAACCCCCCTTACCTCAACGACACGTATTTTCTCTTATTTTTTTAAGTGAACACACGGGAATTTTTCGCCGTTTATGGTCCGTTCACTTCGCTGATTTGAGTTTAGAATTTGAGTTGAGATGTGACTTTATGTGAGAACTTTTTACTGTAATAAAAAAATTAAATGTGATTATTTATAAAAAATTTTTACTATAAAAAAACTTAAATTCTAAACTCAAATCAACAAAATAAACGGCCTATGTATTTCTTTCCTTTTTGGGGCTAATAATATTCAGCACTAGTTAGTTTTGGTGATAATGGAAAGTCAGTTTATTGTCGTTGTTCTTTCTTTTAGAGTTTGTATGTTTTATGTGGCACATGTGTAAGACTCTGGAGAAGCCTAGTGGCACCAAATACATTGTATCTGACTTTTTGTTTTTTCCTTAACGGCCACTCGGATATGATTTTATTTTATGCTGTGGGTTGGAACTTTAATATGGTTGTGATGTGCACCTCCATCGATAACAATAATATATGTATAGTCCACTGCTGGTGACGCTCATGCATTGATTTTGCGTGAGAACTTCTACAGAAATTATAGCAAATGGCAAGTAATAAATAATGATTGGTTTAACGATTTACATTATTGATTTAATTTGAGCTGCGGTAATTTGAATTATGATTTGAATTAGTATTTTGATATGTAAATAAATTATAATTTAAATTGAAAATAAAATTCAAATTGTGTTTAGATAAAGTGTTAAAAACTGTCATTAGAGTTTTGTAACAAATCTTACAAAACCTCATTGTAAATAACATCTAAAAATATGCAATATAGATGAGAATTTATTATTCTCTTCATTATAAAGACATTAAAAAAACAATCTCAATCAAAATTAAAATAAAAATGTAATGACATTTTTAAGCTTTAAATTGAAGAGAGAGAAAAGTAGAATTATGATTGTTTTTACTGTTAAAAACAATTAGAATTGTTATTATTTAAGGGGTGGTAAATTTTAAAATATAAGGATTTGAACTATTATTAATGATTTGAATTATCCTATAACAAACTTCAATTTGAATCTTGAACTACGGTAGTTGAAACAAACAAGGGTAAAGTTTTTGAAAATGAAAATCATTACTGTAATTGGCGCATCCAGACTTTTATAATTATTATTATTTAAGGGGGTGGTAAATTTTAAAATATAAGGATTTGAACTATTATTAATGATTTGAATTATCCTATAACAAACTTCAATTTGAATCTTGAACTACGGTAGTTGAAACAAACAGGGGTAAAGTTTTTGAAAATGAAAATCATTACTGTAATCGGCGCATCCAGACTTTTATTTCACTGGGAGTATATACTAAATTTTTATTTTGAAATAATAAAAAGTGTGAAATTTAGTGGGGTATATAAGAAAAAAAATTATATTTCAAATGCACAAAACGAAAAAATCACAGATTTTTAAAGATTATTTTTATAATTATAATTTTTAAAATTTAAAATTTGTATGGAAGAAAAATAAGGATAAACATCGCATAAATAGCTGCCACTAATTACCGACCGTTTACTTTTCTTATCTTTCCTTTTTCTTATTTCTTAAAATAAAAGCAAAATTTCAACATTACCCCTGCGCCATCATCTTCGCGACCGAGAGCGAGTGGGTGGCCGTCGTCGCCATCATGATCATGCACACTGATTCGACATGGAAAGCTCGTCTTGTCACCATGGTCGCCTTCTTAACTTTTGCTGTCGTTTCCTTCAAAAAAAGTTCACTGTCGTTTACGCTGAGAAAACGACATAATTTTGTCTTTGAAAAAGTTTGTGTATTTTTCGTGGTGAAACGATGTAGATGGACATATTTGTCGTGAAATAACATGTGTGGTTTATGACCATAATTTGCGTCTTTAAACATTTGTAGTTTCTTATTTGATGCAGTCTATAGCCATCACAAGACGACAACGAACGATATGTCGTTTGCTTCCCTATTCCTTTTAACGACATGTCGTTTGGATAAAACTATTTCTCAGCCCGAAAGTTTAAAGGCCGGGCTGCATTTCAAATGGGCCATCTTCATTAAAGCCCCAAGTAAATATCCATCATTTAACGGTCAACATATGAACTCAAAAGGGTCCTAAGAAGCCCACTATCTTTACGGACTGGAAAGGCCAATACACGAGCCCAACCCATTTATCCCTCCCTCTCTCCCTCTCTCCCTCTCTCTCTCTCTCTGTGCAAAAACCAAAAAGAGCAAAGCATATATTGATATTCCCCTCAAGACTTTCTCTGTCACAGTCTAGTTTCTCAGCTGCTCCTAAAACCCTAGTAACCATTTTTTCTTCCATCGTCGAAGGTTCATCTGAGCTCGTCTCCCCCATCGAAATCTCTCTCTTCAACAATGGCCGACCCATCGGAGTCTCTCGCCTCGATCGCCGGGTTGGTCTCCACCTCCTCCACCAAGAAGCGTCTTCGGATTTTCCGCGACGAAATCCCTCCAATTCTCGTCAATTCAGGTTCCTCCAATCTCTTCTTAACCTAAAATCAAGAATCGTAATTCGCGGAATAAAATTTGCGATTAACCGTAAAAAGTTTGCCGATTTGCATTTGAAATGAGAAAAAGTGGTGGAGAAATGGAATCTTTGATTCTGTAACCTTTATTTTTGGCTCTGAATTTGTCGAATTATGCAGAAATGAATGCGGAATTGGCTTCATTGTTAGTGGATATAGTATTCAAGACGTTGTATATTTACGATGACCGAGGTTCGAGAAGTGCCGTTAATGACGTGATTACGAACGTACTAGGTGAGACTATCTTCATGAAAAGCTTCGCGGCGGCGCTTGTTCAGGCAATGGAGAAGCAAGCGAAGGTCCAGTCATTCGTTGGCTGCTTCAGACTTCTTCAGTGGTCGTGTTTCTTGCTTAGTAAGAGTCAGTTCGCCACAGTTTCGAAGAGTGCTTGTTGTAGATTAGCCACAGTACAGGCGTCGTTACTTCATATCGTTACCCAACGATCTGTGCGCGAGCGAAAGGCCTGCAAGCAGGCGTTTTTTCTGTTATTTTCTCAGGTTTAGCCTTTTTTACCCGTTCAGATAGTTGATAATAGTATGTAGTATATTTATGGATTCACGAGTAAATTTCAGTTTCCTCATGCCAAAAAACATTACATTTTTCAGTCACCGGATATATACAAAATTTACATAGAGGAATTAAAGGATGGGCGGATCCCATACAAAGATAGTCACGAGTTGGTATGGTTATTAATGGAGTTCTCCAGTACCTCAAGTAAAGCACCTTCTTTATTTGAACAGGGCAAGGTAAGAGGTGTATACTTACATTGTTCTTCACTTCATTTATGGGAAACAGTTATGAAGCGAAAATCTAAGACAGTCCATGCCCGTATCCTTGTTTGTGTTCATGTTGGTGCATTACTAATTGTATCGGGGGGTTGAAAGGCTTATGTTTAAATAACTCATTTTTGGCTTTACTGGGCCATCAAAGTCGAGTAGTTAATGTTGGTTTTTTGTTCACAGCCAACGTTTCTTGATATATACGTTAAAGCAGTTCTAAGTTCGAGAGAGAAGCCTGCAAAGGGTCTTAGTGAAGCATTTCAACCCCTTTTTAAGCATATGTCACATGAGGATTTTCAAAGTATTGTGGTTCCAGCTGCTGTTAAAATGCTGAAGCGGAACCCTGAGATTGTATTGGAGTCAGTAGGAATTCTTTTGAGATCGGTCAATCTGGATTTGAGCAAGTATGCTCTTGAAATTCTTTCAGTGGCATTGCCTCAGGCTCGGCATGCTGATGAAGACAGAAGGATAGAAGCATTGGCAATAGTAAGCTGTTTGAGCAAAAAGTCAAGTAACCCAGATGCTTTAGAGGCAATGTTTAATGCTGTAAAAGCTGTAATTGGCGGTATGGAGTGTGCTTTCTGATTCTTTTTCGTATTTATTTTTAAAGAAAAGAAAAGAAAAAGCAAAAAGGTTTCTCTTGTGGTTATGTGTCAGTACTTGGGTTATTTGTCTTCATGTCTGTAGGGTTATGCCCGGTCTTCATGTTTTCTTTAGGGTATGCCTTTCAATGTGTTTTCAGCTTGAGCATTTAAATCTTTAGCTGAGCTACTCTTAAGTCAAGATATCGATTTAACAGGCTCAGAAGGAAGACTTGCATTACCTTACCAGAGAATTGGCATGATCAATGCACTGCAAGAGTTGTCTAATGCTCCGGATGGGAAACACCTCAATAGCCTGTCACGAACAATATGCAGCTTCCTTCTATCTTGCTACAAGGATGATGGTAACTTGTTACCTTTCAGTGTTTTATCCCTCTCTTGTGCATCTACTTTTAACTTCTTTCTGGGGATATATTTGAATGTCTTCATTTCGTCTTTCTCAGATTCCTTCTCAATATTACTTTCTTTTGAGTATCGTGTGTTATTGTTCTAATTTGATGTTGGGTGTTTTTCAAGGCAATGAGGAGGTTAAGCTGGCAGTTCTGTCAGCTTTGGGATCTTGGGCAGCACGATCTGCTGATGTGGTCCAACCCGATGTTGTTGCATTCATTGCTTCTGGCCTTAAGGAGAAGGAAGCTTTAAGAAGGGGGCATCTTCGGTGTATACGAGCCATATGCAAAAATGCTGATGCTGTTTTACGAGTAAGTTGGCAGATTGAGTTTTGATTGGCTGTGCATCTTTCAGCTTGTTTTTGTTTTGGCTCCCTTTCACTAATTGTGGCGTTGCAAATTTGCAGGTGTCATCATTACTGGTGCCTCTCGTCCAACTTGTGAAAATTGGTTTTACAAAGGCAGTTCAACGTTTGGATGGCATATATGCCTTGCTTATAGTTGGAAAAATAGCAGCTGTTGACATAAAAGCAGGTGCTTATTATCTTTAGTTTTTTCATCTTTGTTTTTTAATGCTTAGGTTATTTATATGACAGTACATATCCATTAGCTGTCTCAGTTTTGTTGCTTTCCCTGCCACTCTTTCATGTAATTAAGTTCATTTATCCCCCTTACACTTTTTTTGCCCCCCCTCTCTCAGAGGAGACTATTATGAAGGAAAAGATCTGGTCTTTGGTATCTCAAAACGAGCCTTCTCTTGTACCAATAAATATGGTAGCCATTTAAAAATTCTGTCATTTGAAATTGTTTTGCTTTTTGTCTGTGCTTTTTCCCTTTCTTCCCATGATAAAGAAGCTGAGAACTGGTACTGCAGGCCTCAAAATTATCAATTGAAGATTGCATGGCGTGTATTGATCTTCTTGAGATGCTGGTGGTGGAACATTTGCATAGGTAGTATAATTTTTTTTTTTTTTTTGGACAATGCATATATCCATCGTTTTGTTACTTTATGAAGAAAAGTTGGTAGTGACCGTTCAAGTTGTTGCCACTTCATTATGCAGGATATTAGATACCTTTTCTATAAGATTGCTCTTACAGGTAAATTTGTTTGCACTTGGATTGTTTTTTCCTTCGTTCAAGAAATTTAAATTTAGTACTAAGTAATTGTTGTTATGCTGCAGCTCATAATATTTTTAGTATGCCGCCCGTGTTGGGAAATTCGAAGAAGGTCTTATGATGCTACGAAAAAGATAATTGCTTCTGCTCCGCAGTTAACTGAAACTCTACTACTCGAATTGATAAATTATTTGTCTCTTGCTGCGGAGAAGCTCTATATTTCAAAAACAAGGTACACCTTAGTTTTGCTGCTTTCTTCTTTTTCATCAGTTTTCTTCTCTCTCTCTCGCTCTCTCTCTCTAGTTTTGCCGCTTTCTTCTTATTCATCAGATTCTTCTCTCTCTCTTTCTCTCTTTTTCTTAATATCAGGTTGCGCTGCTAGATTAATTTCTCTCTCCTTTCTCTAGGGGTTTTTTATGAGTAAACAGAATTGTGTATTTATAACTTCTACTTTGAAGAGGAGATGGAGTCTTGTCTTGCACATTTTTGAACTTTGCAGTGCTTGGTAGTGGATAGTTTTTGGATGTCTTAGACTGGAGACAAAAAATATCTATAGAACAACTTGTGACATTAAAAAAGGTTTTCTAAATTGGTTTGAAGATTTGTTCAGATTGGAAAGGAATGATGAACGTTTTGATACAGCAACGGCTAACCCTGAAACAAAAATAAATAACTGAATAAATGTAGAAGGCTGACTAACTCTAAAAAGGAGTCCCTTTTGCTACAGCAGGAGATCGTTTGACTTCTAAACAGTGGACATTTTTATGTTTTTTTCTGTTTTTTATTTTGTTAAACTGGAAGAATGTTGTAGTCTGGGTATTTTCCATTGTTTAGTGAACTTCTTGTCATTCTCCTCTTTTATATGCTTTCTACTTTTTCTAGTATTAAATTTCTGTTTATGAAGAAATAGATACTTTTTCCACCCCTTTATTTTTTTCCATTATTTTACATGTGAGGGTTCTGTAGTTTTCTGATACGTGTTTTTTCATCTTTCTATTACGTTCCTCTGTCTGGAGATCTAAATCTGTATTTCTGTAGTGACACAGATAATTCATTGGACACTCAAGCGCCTTTTCTTCCATCTATTGAGGTTTCAGTAAAGGCTTTAGTTGTGATATCATCAGCGGCTCTTGCTGTAAATCCAAGTACATCTATGCAAGTGATGCTCTGTGCACATCATCCATACATAGTTGGCACTGCAAAAAGGGATGCAATTTGGAGGGTAATTACTGATCTACAGACTAGATGAAAATGGTTATGCTTTGGTTTTAGTTTTAGTTTTTTCTGTGTTGAAGTTTTGCTTTTCTCATCTTCAATTTGAAAGCAGGAAATTGTATTTTGTTTTAAATTAAGTAATATATTTTATCAAGGAGAAAGCTCCTAGTTAGGTGCCATTGAAGAATCTATGCTGTTTTTTACTGTTACTCTTCATCAAGTGCGCTGAGATAATCCTCACAAAATGCCAAATTCACGTGTGAAGAACTATATTTGTCAATATTTTCTCTGTATTTTTTTTCCTGATAATAATATCTTGACTAGACATTGAAGGATTTTCTTCTATTTGTGCGCATGTCACGATGTATGTCATATTTCAGCTGTTATAGTATTCAGGCCTTGACCTTTTTGTGGCTAATGTTATAGACTTTTTTTTTGTTTTTTTGTTTTCAGAGACTATGTAAATGCTCTCAAGCATGTGGTTTTGATGTCATTGCTATTATATCAGCTGATGTGGAGAATTTGTGCAAGGTAAACTCAGTAGTTGCTGAATGGCTCCTTTCTTTTAAGGAGTTCTGCATTTTAGGGGGAGTGTATTTTACTTGCATTTTTGCTTATTGGTGATAAATGGATTGTAAATTATACTCATTCTTTTGTGTTGGAATTCCGTAATTGATTGTATTTTGTGGTATGGCAATGATATTTTGTGATTGAAGAATAATATAAATTTATCCTTGGTGTCTACATCAGGGCCTACTTGGACCAACGGGGTTGATGAGTGCTAATCCACTTGAACAACAAGCAGCAATTTCATCATTTTCCACTTTGATGTCCATATCACCAAGAGAAACTTATTTAGAGTTTGAGAAGGTTAAGTGCACAATGACTTGCATACCTCATATTTAGATTGGTTTTCGGTTAATTAGGCCTATAGGGTTAGATTTGAGTTATGCTGACTGGAACTGTATGACTATGCCAGCACTTGACAAGTCTTCCAGACAGATTTTCACATGATACACTTACAGAGGATGAAATTCGGGTAAATTATTTGGCATATCTTCTTGATTTAACAGTGGACTTATCTTCTATGCAAATTCATGAACTTTTTCAGACTTTTTAACTCGATGTTGATGGCGGAATTATTAAGATGTTCTTGGAATGTTGCTCCATTTTTTATTTATTACGATTTGCACATTACCTTCATATTTCCCTAAATTATTTAATTTGGAACCACTTATTTTACTTTGTTTCAGATTTTCCGCACTCCTGAAGGTGTGCTTTCCAATGAGCAAGGTGTTTACGTTGCAGAGTCTGTTGCTACTAAGAACGTAAAGCAAGCCAAGGGCCGCTTCCGGATGTATGATGATGAAGATGATGCGGTAATTCTGGAATTATTTCTTTATTATTATTATTATTATTATTATTATTTTACTTTTATTGGAAATTCTTGTAGCTTTTACCATTTATCTATTATTGTTTTCATGTATTTCATTTATTCATTGATGGAGTTGTTTATTTCGTTGCCTTCATTTTATTATTATAATTATGATCAATTATTGTTTTTTTATCATTCATTTCTAATGCACTGGTATTTAACTCCAGGGCAATGTTGTTTCCAATCATTCTGTGAAAAGAGAACAAGCTGGTAGAGACGCTAGCGGTGTTGGAAAAAGGGAACCTATGAAGTCAACTAAGAAACCTGGCATGTATTCTTTGCATTTTTCTTTTGTTCGGGGTAAAATTTTTTCTCACGCCAAGTATTTATCTTGATCTTTAGACAAAGCAAAGACTGCAAAGGAGGAGGCACGGGAATTACTACTTAAGGAGGAAGCATCTATTCGTGAGAGAGTATGGGAAATTCAAAAGAAGTTGTCTCTGATTCTTAGGACTCTTGGAGAGGTGGCTGTTGCAAATCCAATTTTTGCGCATAGTCAGCTATCTTCTCTGGTTTGTTTCCTAATCCATTTACTCATGATTGCTGTATCTCACACATGCATGCGTGCAAACACATATTTCTATATTGTTTATCTGCTAGATTTTAAATTGAGACTCTTCTCTTTCATCTTGTACCAGTTCAAGTTTGTTGACCCACTGTTAAGGTCACCTATAGTAGGTGATGTGGCCTATGAAACCATGGTCAAGCTCTCAAGATGCATCGTTGCACCTCTTTGTAATTGGGCCCTCGACATTGCCACTGCTTTACGCTTGATTGCAACTGATGAAGTTAGGGTTCAGTTCGATCTGATTTCTTCCAGTGGTGAAGGGGAAGAAAATGAAATACCTTCTTTAGGTCTTTTTGAGAGAATTGTTAGTGGCCTTTCTGTATCCTGTAAATCAGGAGCTCTACCTGTAGATTCCTTTACTTTTGTCTTCCCGGTAAGTTTTTGTGTACTCTTTTTGTTTCTTTATTCTTTCAATAAAATTTTTCGTTTCTTATCAAAAGGAAAAAAATCCATTTGTATAGTGACTCTGTTTTCTAATTTTTCTGCCGTACTTTTCTGTCAGATAATGGAGCAAATCCTGTTGTCCTCTAAGAAGACAAGCCTCCATGATGATGTGCTTCGTATTCTTTACATGCACATGGATCCCCTTTTGCCCCTTCCCAGGCTTCGGATGCTATCAGTTAAAGATTTGAACTTCCTTTCTGCAAGAAAATTCTATTGTGCCATGTTTTTTTTTTTTTTTTTTCCCTCAGCTTATTGTTCTTCTATTGTTTCTCTTTTACTTATTTTCTCCTTGTTTTTCAGGTCCTTTATCATGTTCTTGGTGTCGTCCCAGGTTATCAAGCATCTATTGGCCCTGCACTGAATGAGTTATGTTTAGGTCTGCAACCAGATGAAGTGGCACCTGTAAGTTAACTAAACTTCTCATCTAGTCGCAATATATGGTGTTCTTTTATTGTAGACATTCATCGTCACATGCTTTTTGGCAGGCTCTATATGGAGTTTACACAAAAGATGTTCATGTAAGAATGGCCTGCTTGAATGCCGTAAAGTGTGTCCCTGCTGTGTCTAGCCGATCTCTTCCGCAAAATGTTGAGATTGCTACAAGCATTTGGATTGCATTGCACGATCCACAAAAGGTTGGGCTTGCTAACTATCTTCCATAAATGTAAATCATGCTAGATCTATTGCACTGCTGCTAGTTTGCCAGTCAGCGAAGTACCTCTACGAGATATGTTGCATTCTTTTTTCTTATGCTTGGTGTTTTCTTTAATCTGTTATGAGAATGTTCTATTTCTGATTTTGAACAGCATTCTTTATTTTGTATTTCTGATACAGATTCTTTCTTTTATAATGATTGTATTATTAATCATTTTTTTGTTATTTCTCCAGTCAGTTGCTGAAGCAGCTGAAGATTTATGGGATCGTTATGGCTATGATTTTGAAACTGATTATTCGGGACTTTTTAAAGCTCTTTCCCACATTAATTACAATGTAAGGTTGGCTGCTGCGGAGGCATTAGCTGCTGCTTTGGATGAATGTCCCGATACCATACAGGTGAGTCTAATTTATCAAACTTTTGATTGTCACAGCCATTTACTTTTGTTAAATAACTTTTTTGTATTTGTAGGAATCTCTGTCCACTTTATTTTCTTTGTACATCCATGATGCTGGTTTCATCGAGGACAATCTTGATGCTGGTTGGCTAGGCCGACAAGGAGTTGCTTTGGCATTACATTCTGCTGCTGATGTATTGAGGACAAAAGACCTTCCGGTTGTCATGACATTTTTGATTTCACGAGCACTGGTAGGATCTAACTGTGCTTTTACATTCTATCCTCTATTAATGAAGTGGTTGTTCTTTTTTTATTAAATATTCTATTTAAGAATCTATCTTTATTATTCACTTTTTAGTCCATCCCTTAAAAAACACGAAAAGCGGTGTCATTACTATTTACTGCTTCTGAATGTGCAGGCAGATCCTAATGCAGATGTTCGAGGAAGAATGATTAATGCTGGTATCATGATTATCGACAAGCATGGCAGAGAAAATGTTTCCTTGTTATTTCCCATCTTTGAGAACTACTTGAACAAAAAGGTAATCCTCCTTCCCTGCCAGTATATGGCTATATGCTTTTGCCAACTTGCCAATGATACCTATCAGAGCTCCTTCTCTTCATCTGATTGAAGAACAATCTTATGTTAAATAGGTATTGGGTGGAGTAAATTGTTCTAATTATGCAAAACTTATTGTACACTCTCGTATGTCATATGTAAATAGATGTTTCTTTTTCCTTTTTTCTTAGGCATCGGATGAAGAGAAATATGATTTGGTTCGTGAGGGTGTTGTTATTTTCACTGGAGCTTTGGCAAAACATTTGGCAAAGGTATTGATTTCCTCATTTATTTTCTCAGCCTCTCTTTTTCAACCTCTTATTCGTTTTTGACATCACCTCTGTTTTCTTTTGGACATCTTTCTTGAAACAGGATGATCCTAAAGTCCACACTGTTGTGGAAAAGTTGTTAGATGTTTTGAACACTCCGTCGGAAGCTGTACAACGAGCGGTCTCTGCGTGCCTTGCCCCATTAATGCAATCAAAGCAGGTACAGCACAGCTCAGAAGCAGCTTAGAAACTTGTATTCTTTTTCATCTATTTGTCATTTAGGCCAGGGTGAATTAACTTCTCTATCATCTATCACTCAAAGAAGTACTGCATTTGATGCACATTGCCCAAAGTGACATCTGGGAAACATGTTTGTGATCGTAACTGGCCATTTGTGCAAAATTGGCCAAAACCGGCCCTCCAACTGCAATTTCCTTAACTCTTGCCTATTCTTCTTCTTTACTATATTTTGAGCTTTATTTCGAGGATCTAACATATTGTTTTCTTGCATAAGGATGATGGACCAGCTCTTGTTTCCAGGCTGTTGGATCAATTGATGAAGAGCGAAAAGTATGGGGAACGACGTGGTGCAGCTTTTGGGCTTGCTGGAGTAGTCAAGGGATTTGGGATACCTTGCTTGAAGAAGTACAACATTGTGGCTGTACTACGAGAAGGTCTTGCAGATAGGTTTGTCCTACACCGTTTTAAGCAGGCATTTGCAAAATTCTTCAATTGTAGCTAGATTTTTTTTCCTTTTAATTTTTTTGGTAAGAATTTCATATTGTATTAACTTTTGTTCTAGTGAATTTATGTATTAAATCATGGTTATTAGCTACTTCTCTGATACTACACCTTTATGTCAATTTTTCTAGATGGGGAGAGCATTGGATGTTTTTCTTTCTTTCTTTTTTTTCTTTTTTTTTCTTTTTTTCTTTTTTGAATGATTCTTGCTCTTTTTCATTAATATCAAAATGGAAGAAAAGAGAGGGAGTCAGAAGATGCTTTTGATTTTTTTTTTTCATTACTTTTTGTTTGTCATTGTGCTGATGAGAACTTTATCATTCTCATTTTTTTGAAAGATGAACATAGAATTTCTTTCGGAAGAGTTCGATTTTTATTTATCTTTTTCATTCCAGGACTTCTGCAAAATGCCGTGAAGGAGCTTTGCTCGAATTTGAGTGCCTCTGTGAAACACTTGGACGCTTGTTTGAACCGTATGTAGAAATTATTTAGGCCGCAAAAGTAGTTTCTTCATTGGATAATGTCTGACATCTCTCTCTTGTTGTCTGCATTTTTGTGTAGGTATGTAATTCAAATGTTACCATTACTTCTTGTTTCCTTTTCTGATCAAGTTGTTGCTGTTCGAGAAGCTGCTGAGTGTGCTGCTCGTGCAATGATGTCTCAACTTAGTGCGCAGGGAGTGAAGTTGGTCCTTCCATCCCTTCTAAAGGTGTTTAGCTTCTACTTTTTGTGTATGTGTGTATATACAAATGCAGAATTGCTTGGTTGTCTGTTCATTTCCTTTTTTCTTTCTTTGCTTTTGAATGGTAAGCCTAGGGGCAAGTTTGGGTTTTCGGGGTCTTAGGGAAGGAGATTCTTGATCTTCATCCCTTTTCACTTTGGTTGTCAATGTCTTGAATAGACAACCAAGCAATTCTTGAGAGTCCCTCTTAATTAAAAGTTTTGCCATTAGTGAGGGGACAGAAATTGATCTTTCTCTTCCTCAATTTGCTGAGGATAAGTTATTTAAGAGTTAAATCCATAAATAGTCCCTGAACCTTTCTCTCTCCCTAAAATTAGTCCTTAGAGTCAAGTTGTTCTCATGAATAGTCCCTGAACTCAAAAGTATCTTATAAATGGTCCCTCTATTTAATTTTAGATGGAAACCGTTAACTTTGTCTCATAAAAGTCCCTAAACTATCTTTTCTCTTTAAAAATATTCTCTATGTTAAAAGTTATACTAAATTTAATCCCTAAACTAAAAAAAAGAAAGATAAACCAAAATTAGTTCATTTGTTAAATAAATAAATAGAAAACGTTAAGGGCATGTTTACTTTGCATCAAAGGGAAAGGGAAAGTAAGGAGTGATTCCCTTTCCCTTTTAATAATGTGTCTACTTACAAAATGGGTAATGGAGATTTAGTGGGTCCCACACAATATAGGGAATGAGGAAAGGGAATGTCAATCCTTACATCTCCCTCGGTATTGATTCCTTGTCAAAGGGAATGAATGCCTAATTTACTTATCTAACCTTTAATGAATTACTATATAGTCAATGATTATGTAATTGTGTAGAAAGGACTTTTTAGTGAATACATTGATAATATTGCTTTTCCTAATTTTAGTAAACGCTAGAAAGCGAATGGGATTGTTTCCCATTACACCACCTAATATTTAAGTAAACACTTAAAAGGAATCAATGATCCTTAATCTTATTCCTTTACTTTCCTTTCCAATCCCATTACCTTTCCCATTACATTCCTTTACGGTTTGGTAAACGCGCCCTAAATTAGATAAAAAGACATGTATGGGTATTAGAGATTTTTGCCAGGTTGCCTTGTTGTCTCAAACTCAACCAGCAAAACTCAAAAATGAAATTGATGTTTCTTTTTGCAATAGAACGTCTTTTTCCAAGCTCTAAAGTCTAAAGAACAAGGCTCTTATTATGATTGAAAAAAAAAAAAAAGGTTGGTTGCACCGTAAGTTTACACCAGCTCACAGTGGAAATCGCCTCCTTAGTTCTACTCCCTTTTTTTTAAGGAAGGAAAAAAATTGGGTAATTGGCACTGTTAAAAAAAATTAATGTTTTCTATCTATTTATTTAACAAATGAACTAATTTTGGTTTATCTTTTTTTTTTTTTCCTTTTAGTTTAGAGATTAAATTTAGTATAACTTTCAACATAGAGACTATTTTTAGAGAGAAAAGATAGTTTAGACCTTTTATGAGACAAAGTCCAAAATTTAACAGAATGACCATTTATGAGACACTTTTTGAGTTCAGGTACTTTTCACAAGACTAAATTGACTATAAGGACTAATTCTAGAGGGAGAAAAAAGTTCAGGGACTATTCATGGATTTAACTCTTATTTTAATGTAACAATCTTAAAATTTTCCCGTTTCATTTTGGGGCTAAAAATGATCCTTTTGGTTAACGATTGGTTGTGGTTGCAAAGAATGATTATTAGCACATTGTTCTTTTCTTGGGGGAAAATGCCCATTTTTGTTAGCCTCTTGGTGCCCTGTGGTGAAAAGGTTAGCTAAAGATTTGAGGGTTGGAGAAGTGAATGACTTTTCTTCTATGGATAGGAGATTAACTTTTGTTCAATTGGTCTGTATTTGCTCTAGCTTATTTATTTGGAGTGCCAATGTTCCCAGTGAGGTCAAATTGCTTACGTTTTTACTGGCTTGAGAGAAGATAAACATGTGATTTGGCGCAGACTTATTTTGTCTGTCCCCATATTGCTGGGTATTCTGTCAAACTCATAATTGGACTGAAAATCATTTATTTCTCCATTGTAAAGTGGCTGGATTTTGTGAGGCAATCTGATAGTGGTGACTGGCTTTCATTGGGCCCTCACTCAGAGTTTTATTACTGTTTGTTGAAAATCTAGCAGAGTTTAGATCAATTAAATGGGCGGAGGTGCTTTGGCGTGGTGTGTTGCTGGCAATGTATTTGCTTGGCTGGTTTTTCATGGGAAAATAAACAATTTTGATGGTGTTCAAAGGAAAACTTGTCGACTGTCCATCTCTCCTTCTGGGTGTATTATGCGCAAAGGAGATTGGGAAACAATAGATCATCTCCTTCTCCATCATCCCATGGCTAGGAGTCTTTGGCACAAATTATTGGATCATAGACGTTTTCTTTGGTCTTTCCCTGCTCACTGCAAGCCTTTGGTGCTGGAAAAGTTGATTGGTTTTAGTACGAATAAGATGGAAAACAACCTATGAAATAGTATGGTCATTTCCTTGCTTTGGACTACATGGAAGTAGAGAAACTCAAGATTTTTATTTTATTTTATTTTATTTTTCTTATTCTTATTCGAGTATAGAGTGATTGGAGTGTTTGATGGTAAAGGTCAAGGCGTTTGGTATTCTGGGATGTAAATGCGGTTTTGTCTTGATTAATTATTGGCCTTTTCTTCTAAGCACCTTAAAGATGCTTTTATCTTCTTTGTTTTCTCCTTTGTTGTCTTTGTTCTTTTCTCCATTAGTGCATATATGTTTTTCTCAATGAAAAACTACTCTTCTTCTCTCTCCTTTTTTTTTTGTTTACAATATGCATGACAAATTTACTTTATTTTTGCAGGGTCTTGAAGATAAAGCTTGGCGAACAAAACAAAGTAGTGTTCAACTACTTGGTGCTATGGCTTACTGTGCTCCTGAGCAGTTGTCTCAGTGTCTCCCCAAGATTGTACCAAAACTCACTGAGGTGTTGATATGTGAATCGTGAATTTGTTACTGTACTACTAAAACTGGGATCGTCTGGTCTTCTTTCTTGGATATGTTAATTATCTTATGCTTCAACTTCTTTTTCTCTTTCTTTCCCCTTTTTTAATAAAATTTTTTTGTATAAATCGCAGGTCTTAACAGATACCCATCCTAAAGTCCAATCAGCTGGGCAAATGGCACTTCAACAGGTTTTAATTTTTGTGGTTTATTCACTATTCATATTCTCTAAAGCTGCTTCTGTAAATCTTCCCCTCTTCTTGGTGCTATTCTAGGTTGGGAGCGTAATAAAGAATCCAGAAATAGCTTCCCTTGTCCCCACTCTTTTGATGGGTCTTACAGATCCCAATGACTACACAAAATACTCCCTTGATATTCTTCTGCAGGTAACCTTCATGGACTCAAATCTCTTATTTCCGTCATATTGAGTTCTGTTATTTCCGTCGTATTGAAATGCTCAATGGATTTGCTACAGACAACTTTTGTTAATTCGATCGATGCTCCTTCACTCGCCCTGTTAGTACCAATTGTACATAGGGGACTAAGGGAGAGGAGTGCTGACACCAAAAAGAGAGCAGCACAGATAGTTGGAAATATGTGTTCATTAGTTACAGAGCCAAAGGATATGATTCCATACATAGGGTTGCTTCTTCCTGAAGTGAAAAAGGTATCACTCCGTAGATTTGTGCACATCCTCTTTTCCTGTTGGAGCCTCTTCTCATTCTCCATGTTCATGAGAACAGGTCCTTGTGGATCCGATTCCGGAAGTTCGTTCGGTTGCAGCAAGAGCCCTTGGATCACTTATACGTGGAATGGGTGAAGAAAACTTCCCAGATCTTGTTCCATGGTTATTAGAAACGCTTAAATCTGAGAATAGTAATGTTGAGCGTTCTGGAGCTGCCCAAGGGTTGAGTGAGGTCAGCATGTTTATATTCTCTTATCTTAGTACATGTAGCTCACATCTGCCCTTAATCAATATTGATAATCACACAATATTGCACGACTCTAATTTGAGGTATCCATTGTTTACACTTTACATGGAGTTAAATTTAAGAATTTTTGTATAAATAACTATTGCATATTTTGATCTCGTAAGGGGATGGGACTTAATTTTATTATAGTTATGTTGTCCCTGTTGTAGTTTTTGTGGTTTTTGTTTGCGTAATTCTTTTGGTTTTGCCTGTTTTGTTTGGTTTGAGGACCCCTAATCCTCTGGTGCTCTTTTTTTTTTTCATTATTAATAAAATACTCGTTTCTTATATATATATATATAAAACTATGGCATCCGTGGGATTCTGTAGTCTTTCATGATATCTTTGAGTTCAATCATTTTCCAGGTTTTGGCTGCCCTTGGAACTGAGTCCTTTGAGCATTTACTTCCTGATATAATTCGTAACTGTTCTCATCAAAGAGCATCTGTACGTGATGGATATTTAACACTTTTCAAGGTGAACACTACGACAGTGACTTTAACAAGTAGTAGAACATTTTGTTTTTTCAGAGGATCAGTTCAATTGATGCTTTTATGTTTGAATATTTTTGTAGTATTTCCCAAGGTCATTGGGCACCCAATTTCAGAAATATTTGCAGCAGGTCTTGCCTGCCATTTTAGATGGTAAATATTGTATTTTCTTAATAGTTTATTTTTTTTTATTATGAATTGAAGATGTTATGTTATTAGAATTCTGGTGCTTTTGAAACTAACTTATTCTTGTTACAGGTCTTGCCGATGAGAATGAATCTGTTCGTGATGCAGCGCTGGGTGCAGGGCATGTCCTCGTTGAACATTACGCGACAACGTGAGCCTCTTACACTAATCCTTTTTGTTCTTTTTCTTGGAGAATTCAATGTGTTCTTGAGCCATCACCTTTTTTTAACCCCTCTTTCCTTATAAATTGTATTCGAATGGATAGATTTTATTCTGAGTTGTGTCAGAAACATTAGGTTAGTATGGAGCATGTATGACGAAACATTTGTCTGATTTGAATGGATAATGGATATTTCAAATCCGGCATGGTTTGGGTGTGTCAAAATATTTTTGAATTGGTTATGGAGGATTGAAGTTGGCTATTTCTGTAAGAAACTAAAAGCTCGGATGTTGACAAATGACAAGTCATGGATTTTGGTCACAGTACTTTCCATTATTTCATCTCGGGTTTTGTTCTGTTATCACCTTTTTTTTACCTCCCTCTGTCTTCAGGTCTTTGCCTTTGCTCCTTCCAGCTGTGGAGGATGGAATATTTAATGATAATTGGCGTATTCGACAAAGCTCCGTGGAACTGTTAGGTGATCTTTTATTCAAGGTAAATGCCTTTCAACATCTTGTTTTCCCATCTGGGACTGTCCTTGTATGTATCTGTGTATGTGTTTTACCATTTATATTTACATGTTTTACATTCTATTCAGGTTGCTGGAACTTCTGGAAAAGCTCTACTTGAGGGAGGCAGTGACGATGAAGGTTCTAGTACAGAAGCACATGGGCGTGCTATCATTGAAGTTCTTGGAAAGGATAGACGTGATGAGGTCCTTGCGGCATTGTATATGGTTCGGACTGATGTCAGCATATCAGTGCGTCAGGTAGGAAGAACTTTGGCACAATGCATGATATTAGCACGTTCTTTTGGATACTAAGCTTATACACAACATTCAATAACTGAAGTTTTTTTTACCTTTTATCAGGCTGCCTTACATGTTTGGAAAACCATAGTTGCAAATACACCAAAGACTCTGAAGGATATAATGCCAGTCTTGATGAATACGTTAATCACTTCTCTTGCATCATCATCATCTGAGAGGCGGCAGGTTTGCACTTGTTTTCTTCTGCTGGCTTAATTATTATGAGGTCTGCATTACGCTTTTTTCTAATTCCAGTGCTCATGTAGGTTGCTGGACGAGCACTTGGTGAGCTTGTCCGAAAGCTTGGTGAAAGAGTACTTCCTTTGATCATACCAATTTTATCCAAAGGGCTCAAGGACTCTGACACTAGCAGAAGACAAGTTAGTGTCTTTTTTTTTTTTTGCCCCCCCCCCCTCACTTTTTATTGATTCTTTGTATAGTTCTATTTTAATCACAACTTTTTGGCCTTTGCATTTATTGAGATTTTTATATCGTGTTATATTCTCCTAGTAAAAGGACACTATGTTGCTTATTATTGCTATTTTGTGTATTTGCATTTCTGACGACTTCTCCTTTAGTTTTCTGTTACTGATTTTTTGCGTCTTAGAGAATTTTTTGTTTCCTATAGAAAAAGTTACTGGAGGTCCATAAAAGTTTATGAGACCCAGTTTAAGTGTGTGTGTGTACATTTCAATAACTTATCCTTCTAGAGATTGGACTTTTACTTTGACATTGTATTCATCCAACTTGGTCCTGACTCCTGAATTTTTATTTTTGGGCAAGTACATGCCCTTTTAAATGATGACAAATAATGTTATTTTATTTTATTTTATTTTTTATTTCTTCTTCACATCGCTTACAGGGTGTATGCATTGGCTTGAGTGAAGTAATGGCGAGTGCGGGTAAAAGTCAGTTATTAAGTTTCATGGATGAGCTCATCCCAACTATTCGGACAGCACTTTGTGATAGGTTTCGTGCATCTCATTGTGATTTACTAAATTTTATATACTTTCCATTTTCCAAAGTTAATTATATTTTTTTTATCTGATAACAGCACACCAGAAGTTCGAGAATCCGCAGGCTTGGCATTCAGCACTCTCTACAAGGTGCTTTTTTTTCCCCCCCTTGTATCAATTTGATTATTTGATTTTAATTCTTTCTTTTATTAACTAAAAATACACATCAAAATGCCTCCATGCAGAGTGCTGGAATGCAAGCCATTGATGAAATTGTTCCAACGCTTCTGCATGCTTTGGAGGATGATAAAACTTCTGATACTGCGCTTGATGGCCTGAAGCAAATCTTGAGGTAAAGTGTCCATTTACACGTAAATCTCTTTCCCGCACACCCCAATTCCCCCCTGCTGTGTTTATGTGTTATCTCGATCTCAAAGACTAAGGGTTTTGTGTTTGGCTCTGTTTCAGTGTCAGGACATCAGCTGTTTTACCCCATATTTTGCCCAAGCTGGTCCATCTTCCCCTTTCGTATGTTTTCTTTCTCAAGGTTTAGTTTGTTTTAAGTTTGCTTTTTACTGGTCCTGATTTGATTTTTGGTTATGTTCAGTGCCCTCAATGCACATGCTCTTGGTGCTTTAGCTGAGGTTGCCGGACCTGGTCTAAATGCTCATCTTAGCATTGTTCTTCCCGCTCTACTTTCTGCAATGGTTGGTGATGACAAGGTACTTAACTAGAATTCGACCTTCATATGTTTTCTGCAGCTTCTCTTATTTGGGCTGATTCCATTCCTTGGCATTTGATTGTACGGTCTTTGGAAACTGTAGGATGTTCAAAATTTGGCAAGGGAGGCTGCAGAGACTGTGGTCTTAGTCATTGATGAGGAAGGTGTTGAATCTCTTATTCCGGAGCTTCTTAAAGCCACTGGTGATAGCCAGGTAGTATAGACTAAGTACTCTCTCCTTTTTCAGCTGTCATTTATGTCCATGGTGATTGCATTTGAGATTTTTCTAAAATGCGTGTCCTTTTAGTCCTTTAAATTGCTAATAAGATACCTGTTCTTGCGACTCTACAATTTGGATTCAGTTACGTTATGAGCTTTAACTTTCCATTTCCTGATTTAAGAATCAGGGTTAGTTGTCTTAATTCACCTCACTTTCTTTATTACCTATTTTTTCAGGCTCCAATAAGAAGAAGTTCGGCGTATCTCATAGGATATTTTTTTAAGAATAGCAAACTATATTTGGTTGATGAGGTTCCAAACATGATATCCACTCTAATTGTCTTGCTTAGTGATTCAGATTCAGCAACTGTTGCGGTATGTACATGAATGAGTCAAGTCATGTTTTGTTTCAAACATAAATGCCTTTTACATTCTTATTAAAAAAATGCTTTTTATATGTATTTTATTTTCTGTACAACAGGTTGCTTGGGAAGCTTTGTCAAGAGTTATAAGCTCTGTTCCCAAGGAGGTACTCCCGACATATATTAAACTAGTACGTGATGCTGTATCTACATCCAGAGATAAAGAACGGAGGAAGAAGAAGGTGGGAAAATAGTTGAATTATATATACTTTAGATGTTTTGGTTCAAAATGATACTCTGCTGCTAAGTATTTTGACTGTGTTTCTGTGTGTAAGTAAGATAATCTCAACCATCATGTTTCTTAACGTACAGGGAGGACCAGTTGTCATACCAGGATTTTGTCTACCGAAAGCACTTCAGCCATTGCTTCCTATATTTCTACAAGTATTCCCTTACCTTTTGACCCTTTTGTCTCAAACTATATGCAATAAGAACTTCCTGTCTTGTTTTCTGTTTCTGTATTATTTACATTTGTTTTAGTTCTCATACCTGGTCTTTCTGCTTGCTACCATGTTCTTTTCATCCTTGGTGAGGTTCAACAGGAAAGGTCTTAGTTGTGAACTTTTTTGGTTTAAGTCGTTACAAGAATAGTTTTCAGGAGCATATTTTTTATGAATCAGGGAAGATATTGGCCCGATTCTTTATTGTGGTATCTCTATTGTATATCTGTCTAATGCTCGTGTAGTTGGATCTCATTTTAGTATTTTCCTCTACAGGGTCTGATAAGTGGATCTGCTGAGTTAAGAGAACAGTCAGCACTTGGTCTTGGAGAACTGATTGAAGTGACTAGTGAACAAGCATTAAAAGAGTTTGTCATCCCAATTACGGGGTATGTGCCACTGAATTTTGTACATTGTAGAATATACACTAAAAGTTGTCATGTGTCATTTTTAACTTGTAACTTGTAGAAATCTATTATTGCCCCCAGAAACACTGGAAGTTATAGAAGTGCGACGTATATAGTTTAATATAAAAGGTGATCAGATAATACCTCTTACTTTAATATAAATGGTGATCGGATAATATCTCCTTTTTTTTTCGTCGATAGGAGAAAATGCAGAAAATGCCTCTTTGGATAGTCTACATGTGTGTGTGCCTACATATTATGTTATTTATTAATCTATGTAAGAGATGCCAATAAAGTACTAGAAATTAAATATCAATTTCTTTTCCAAACAACTGGAAGGCAAAATCCATACTAATTTTCACTATAATAAAAGGTAATCATATTACTTTTTTAATGACCCAAGGCAGCTTTCTTTCATGTTGGGATCTGGTAGATTTCAAAGTTCTAGCTCTTACGTGAGAGTTTCTCATGCTTGTTATGACTTCCTATCTTCAATGTTTTTGGATCTGATTTTGGCTTTATTTCGTTTTGACAACAGGCCTCTAATTCGGATAATAGGTGATCGGTTCCCTTGGCAGGTGAAGAGTGCCATTCTATCTACCTTAACCATCATGATAAGGAAGGGTGGGATGGCCCTGAAACCATTTCTTCCTCAGTTGCAAACGACATTTGTTAAGTGTCTACAGGATGGCACAAGGTTAGGTTTGGACTTTGGATGGCATTAGTTTAACATTTTATTTTG
The DNA here is from genome assembly GCF_000414095.1 of Morus notabilis. Taxonomy (NCBI): domain Eukaryota; kingdom Viridiplantae; phylum Streptophyta; class Magnoliopsida; order Rosales; family Moraceae; genus Morus; species Morus notabilis. The sequence goes on from NW_010363285.1 coordinate 119,393, forward strand.
CTTGTCTCCTTCTCAACTCTCAGGGGTTTTTCTCCAAGTCATAGTTACGTATTGACATAGTGAAAGTCATATGTGCAATTTTTGAATAAAGTAACATTGTCATGATACGTCAAGTGATCTAACCATTGTCATGATACGTTTATTAAGATCAATCAATACCATTGCTGAGTGCAGGACCGTACGTTCAAGTGCTGCCCTTGCACTTGGGAAGCTTAGTGCTCTCAGTACCAGGATTGACCCTTTAGTGGGCGACCTCCTAACCAGTTTGCAGGTGATTTATTATTTTGCATCATGATGCGCATTGATTCTAACATGACTTTACTTAAGGTGCTGGGATTGACTGTTCAGGCGTCAGATGCTGGTGTTCGTGAGGCAATTTTGTCTGCCTTGAAAGGTGTTCTGAAGCATGCTGGGAAGAGTGTTAGCAGTGCTGTCAGAACTCGTGTCTATGTTAATATGAACGATTTGATTCATCACGATGATGATCAGGTTCGGATATCTGCTGCAAGCATATTGGGTATTACATCACAGGTATGATGTTACATTTGTTTATTTTTCTTCTCTATTTTGGCTGTTATTGTAGAGAATTAGCATGACTACTTTTACTTGTGATGGTATCTTACGGACTGTATTAATGGACAAGAATCAAAATTTAAGACAACATACAAACGTCGACACAAATCCATAATGATGAAATCTTATAAAAGGACATGTAAAATTTTGATTTAGAACTTGTGTTTTATTCTTTCAACCGATGCTCGTGAAATCAATTTCTATTCTCATTTCGAAATCCCTTGCTTGTGATGCTTGTTATATATATATATATATATATATAAGTCATTGTTGACCTTTTTGTTTTTGTTTTTTTTTGTTTTTTGACAATATTGCAGCACATGGAAGATGCTCAGCTAACTGAGCTGCTTCAGGAACTCTCCGATTTGACGTCCGCTCCTAGCTGGTCTGCTAGGCATGGTTCGGTACTCACAGTCTCATCAATGCTCAGGCACAATCCATCTGCAATTTGTACTTCTACAGTTTTTCCATCTATTTTGAGCCATCTTAAAGGCACCTTGAAAGATGAAAAGGTATTTCAATCCTGATGTAGATGTAGACACATTTCATGATAACATTTTGCCAATCGTTGACAAATTTTATCTTTCCAAGCAGTTCCCTCTCCGTGACGCATCGACTAAGGCATTTGGAAGGCTTCTACTTCATCTAGTTCAGAGTGATCCATCCAACACTTCCACACATTTGGATAGTATTTTGTGCCTTGTGTCAGCTTTGCATGATGAATCCAGTGAAGTCAGAAGGCGGGCATTATCTTCTCTCAAAGCAGTTGCTAAAGTATGTAACGTTAACTTTAGTGCACAGTGGATTAGGGATTTTCTAGGGTTCTAATTTGTTGCAAATTGTATGGCAGGCAAATCCTTCAGTCATTGCAGGCCATGTTAATGTCATTGGTCCTGCAATTGGTGAGTGTTTGAAGGACGGAAGTACTCCCGTGAGACTTGCAGCTGAAAGATGTGCTCTGCATATCTTCCAACTGACAAAGGGTAATTTCTTCTGTTTCTGTTACTCTTTGTTTCTTTCTTCTATTTGCAGTCTAAGGGTATTTTCTGGGGGTAACTTGCATGAGCTCTCTATCACTTTGACCATTCAAAAATTTCACTGGACCACTAACATTTTATGCAAACTTCAATGCTATAATCTTCAAAGCAAAGAGCGAACTGCTACAAAGAGTTTTGGTTAATTTCCTTGCAGGTACTGAAAATGTCCAAGCTGCCCAAAAATTCATCACAGGCTTGGATGCTAGACGATTATCGAAGTTTCCGGATCATAGGTATATTTCTTAGAACAACACGTTTGTCAAGTCTATAGTATTAACTCATGGTCTGCAGAATTTAAAATGGCCAACCTAGATGATAATTGCATTGAAAGTTCTCAGCTGCTTCATTCTTTGATTTCTCTTTTCTTTCTTTTTTTTTTTTTTTTTTTTAAATGTTTCTTGCTGCTGCTTTAATTTTTTCTTTTAATATATAAATGCAGTGATGACAGTGAAGACAGTGAAGACGACTCGACAAGCGGCTGATTTTTGTTTTTTTTGTTTTGGTCTTCAAGCCACCCACAACTCCGCGCGGTCAAATTTGTTTGGAAGACCATTGTTCTCACAGACAAAAATTATCCACAGATAGGAAAAATAGAAAGCTTCATACCCAATTTTTTGGACATGGGTGTTTCTTAATCAAACGCAGTCATCAATAATATCGAGGATAATGTATAGTAATTATTATTTAAGGTATTTCGTAATTTAATCCCGTTTCTGTTGCTGCCATTTTTGCTATCTTACCAAATGTATTGAAGGGATGATGAAAATTTATGAAGAGCTGTTCCCGATTGTAACGATTCTTGTTCTTTTTTGTTTCTGGTAAATGTACTTGTTGCGGCGAGGCATTGGAGCTTCTATACTTATTAATGAGCAATGGTGGCCTCCATGTATTTATTGACTGACTGCAAACAAAATGAGCAAAGTACGAAAGATAAAACTCAGGGCCAACTTTCCATGTTTTCTTTTCCTGTAGGAAATCTGCATGCCTTGGTCGAGACTTCTATTCTTGTATGTGCATGCACAGGCTCACGTGATATAACAGCCTTTTTGGACTAAAGATCCGCGTTCATGTCGAGACTAAAAAGAAAACTATTTTAAAGAAAAACGTCGCAATATTTTCTCCTGCTCTTGTGGGCTCATTCCCCAAAAATAAAAATAAAATGAAAGTGGCGCATTTGCACTTTGATTCTCTGTTAGTTACAGTAGCACTGAAATATCTTCAATGAGTCGGTAGAAATGATGTATGATCTTGATGCAAGAATTAGAGGAATACCGCTCTAGTCGCTATGCAAATGTACCACTTTTTAAGCCTAATTTTTTCATTGAATTTGAAGGGATACAAAAGAAAAGTAGATTTTAAAAGTCTATAATTTATACTCAATTGTTTCTTCGCATGTTTTCCTTTCACAATATCTTTTCGTCCTTAACTAGGTCATAAACTCATAGTGAAGCAAGATACGTAGTTATTAATTGCCCACATTTGGAGTCTTGTTCTCCCTCCCACTTTTTGTGCTTCATTATTTAATGTGGTTGCAAAATATGAGGTACCTATTTTGTCGAAGCTCAAATTTTGAACTAGTACAGGTGGTTCTTGCCGCCCGCCTGACAGTAACAATCCACCAGCCGCCACACCACTATGCAACACCTCCAACGTGAAACTAATACATATAGCTATATCTATAGTTCTTCACGGACATGCATATGACATACAAACTTGGGTAATATGTGTAGTATATGATGAGAACTTTCAAATGCCACATAAAGAAGAAAATATGTCATATTTGACGTGGTTGGTGATGTCTCTGCTTAGCTGAAAAGTCTCGGCCAACTGTGGGACTCACGGTTTTTTTTCTTCCCTTGGCCGTTAAAATTCCTTAGAGGCATCGATCGAGTGATAGCAAAGCCATGTCTCCGTTAGAAAGAGAAATAGAAAGACGACTACTGAGCATGAAGACTGAAGGTCAATCTGGTAATCTTGCCAGGCGCTTGCATAGTTAGGTGACGCAAATAATAAATATTACGGCCAAAGTCTTCATTCATGCCAGCTTCTTGCCTTGAAAGCAAGCACACTGTGCAATGGCTAAAATGCCCCTATCAGAAGGTTGGTCCCTGCAGCTTGTAGTATCGCCGCGATTAAAAAGAACCATACGACATTAAGGCGCGCTGTCAAAGCAGTTTCTGAGAGAAAATAAATGGAAAAAAAAAGAAAAGAAAGAAAGAAGAAATACACACCAAACATTATGTGGTCATACAATCGTCAGGATCTTGGAATTTATGGTATATAGAGTTTTTAATATCGTAAGGGTTGGACAAAAAACCAGAATAATAACTATAAAAAACCTACAAGATATTCACATTGCAATTGTTTTTATTTTTATTTTTTTGGGGACTGAATAGATATCCACATTGCACTTAAAATCCATTTAATGTGGCTGTAGCGTATATGAGATTGATAAGTTCCATTATGGTGTGCAAAACACAAGATTATCAATTAGCTAGATGTGTTTAAATTAATGAAATCTATTCGTAATCCACTTGTTACACATATGATGAAGCTTGAGTTCTTCAATTAATGAATTCGAATAAGGATTTAGGAATGTCAACGTCATAATAAAATATTTATTTATCTAAATTAAGACAACTATATCCATGCATGCAATGATTAAGTATACCTTCTTCTATATATGTATGTATTATCTTTTAACCAACCTTTGTTCTACCTAATTCGCTTCGCTGTCGGTCCAATCCTCAAACAATGTTATCAATATTCCTAGGATTTGGAACCCTGCAAGTATCTAGCTCAGGTATTGCTATTCCTTAATGAGTATTGTCACGTAGATGACAGATCAATCTCATTTCTTATGAAAGGTTCGAATAGTAACTGTTTCATAATAAATGCTTGCATACATTTTCAAAACATATATAGTCTCTCTCTATATATACATCTATATATACATATATGCATACATGTAAATGTGTGAGGAAAACAAAATTTGGATACGAGGAGTTTATTTGAATTCATGCGAGATATTGAAGTGAAAATATCACGAAATAGTCATGAAGGACATTTGAGTAATTTTGAATATTCGAATATCTTGAGTCGATCCCAACTATGGGTTATAGGAGTTAAGAGGCTGACAACGAAGTTTTTCTGTATTAATGAGCCAAAAAAAAAAAAAAAAAGCATTCGAGATTCGAGAATAGAAGGTTTTTACGCCCCATTGAATTTAACCCATATTTATTATCTCCGTATTCTAGAACCATTATACTATTTTTTTGTTGTTGTTGCATTTACTAGCATTTTTTTAATGTAATATGTACATATTCCACATGGAGAAGAGTGCATTTCCGGCTTAGATCAAGGGATTGCTTGCGACCCAATGCCCACAATTCTCTAATCACAACAACTAAGCATCATAGGAGCCTCCCCATTACGTTGAAATTTCCACAAATGACTCTTTTCTTTTCTTGGTTTTCATCATCCTCAGAGTGTCCAACTCATTAGTATTTTAATTAACAACTTGAGGATATCAATAAAATAAGCCTTTAGAATCAATTTTCCCATTGTACATATACATGTAAGGAATTCTAATATATATTTTCATAACATTTACAATGTGTGTGTGTGTGTGTGTGTGTGTATTTATATGTTTATAGGGTCTCTCTCCTTGCTTCGTTTTCCGGTATTAATTAAATGGATGCAACAGGAAATAACTTTACACAATATTAAACCTCATTTTCCCAAACTTCATATACGGAGTAATAGCATTCTTTACTTGGATCATAGCGGCTTTTAATCCGTTTAGTAGAAAAGCTAAAAAAAAATGATCTTTAATCTTTCCAACTTGTTGTGATTTTATGTAACATACCAAATGATTGTAAGAAATTAAGATAGAATAAAATATTATTAGCTTTCATTTTTATAAATCCATATTATAATCAACTTATACTTGACGTAAATGTGAAAACTTGTATCAACGAAGATTAAGTAGCCGTTTGGTTCATAGATTCAGAATTATTTTCGTTTTACGTGTGTTTTTTGTGAGAGAAAAACACTATAGAGAACCATAAATCATGATTCAGAATCAGAGACAAATACAGAAAATAAACGTCCCCTAATACTAATATAATTTAGACTTTATTCGTATTTGTTTTCGAATCAGGTAATCTCCTGATTTTAGTAATGATCAGTAACTTATCCGACTTTTGTCTTTCTATTTTCTTATTTAATTATTATTAGACGGTGACGTATCGCATTCACATTCAGATGTACACCACCTACACTAATTTAGGTGGAAAAAAATTAAGAGGTAGTGCCACGTGGCGGCACCACAAGGTAGAAAGCATGGCAATTGAGTGTAACTTTGTTGAGACAGTCTTTCAAAAAAAGGTAAGCAAGGAATGGAGAGACTGTGGAGTAAAGAAAGAAAAAATTAGCAAGCAAGAAGAAGGGTGTGCGGTTTGAAGCTAAATAGAGGGAGGGCAACAAAAAAAAAAAAAAAAAAAAAAAAAAAAAAAAAAAAAAAAAAAGAAGGAAACAATATATAAATACATATAAATATATATGTATATAATATAATATACATGGGAAAGTGTATATATGGTGGGCAGATATGAACATTGAAGAGGAGTGCAATAAAAGAGGGGGTTTGTTTCAGTTGGGTAGGTCTTGGTTTTTATAATGCTTTGAAGCCAGGCCTTGGCATTGTTCTCACTCTTCTTTAATATCCCTTGCCTTGTCAAAGTTGTGCAACTCCAAAAAGAAACGCAGAATCAATAAAAAAAAGGAGATATCAGCTTCATATCAACTGATCATATAAATCAGTATATATGAAACCAATGCAAGGCAATGATGATCTTTGATGCTGAATCTGATCTATGCCCATCAGCTAGAAAAAAAAAAAAGAGTAAATAAATAAACTGTGCAGGGCTCATCTTTTAATTACTCTCCACCCACCTTTCCTTCCCCGCCATTAAAATAGAGAGAGAAAGGAAGGAGAGAGAGAGAGAGAGAGAAGTTCAAAGGCTTTGCCTTGTTAGAAGTCCTTTTCCATTCCTCTCTTTTTGTTGTTTGTATTGGTGTTTGGTGCTAGCTAGTGATATATATTATCAAGGGGAAAAAAAAGTCAGATTTTGTTTCTGCTCTTTGTTTTAAACTAGTAATGGGGTGTAAGCCATATTAGTGTTTATTTATTTATTTTATTATTTTATTATTATTTTTTCTTTTTTGGGGGTGGGGGGGGAGGGATCTTTTGCTTTCTTGGCACTGAATGAGATATGGGTATTCTTGGAAGGAAGAGAGCGTTCTCAGACGCTCTTCTTCCTCTTGTTATAGCCTTCCTTTTCAGCACCATTTTTGTTGAAAATTTTACAGTCGTCTTGGGACTAAATTACACCAAGTACAGACAAGTTAGTAGCTTGAGACTAGTGAGGATTCAAAAGCACTTGGACAAGATTAACAAGCCTGCTGTGATAACCATACAAGTAAGCGTATATTATTTATATCATGTGCAACTTTTTAAGACTTGGGTTTTTTTTTTTTTTTTTTGGGTGTTTCTAAGTTCTTCATGTGGCTTTTCTTTGATGTTGGCAGAGCCCAGATGGAGATATCATTGATTGTGTTCACAAAAGAAGACAACCAGCTTTGGATCACCCTCTTTTGAAGAATCACAAGATCCAGGTACTAAAAGTTTGCCTAAATTTAATTTGCACACTTTTTTTTTTAATAATAATAATAATAATAAATTTTCCCAACTTTTCAAGTTTCGTGTTCAGAAGGGTGTTTAAAACTTACAACGTATAATATCTAACATGTCAGAGAGGATATACCTATCTCTACCTAGATACATACATTAATGTACTTTTCGTTTTTATTCGTGCTTAGGGGTGGGTTCTTCTGATTATGTTTAAGTTTGCAATTACAGAAAAAGCCACCAGAGATGCCTAAAATGACAAAGAATAAGGCAACATTGAAGGAAAACGAGGAGAAATCATCATCAAGTGATGATCAGCTGAATAGGAACATGATCAACAAAGATGATCAGAAGGTGATGAAAGACGCATGGCAAATGTGGCACAAAAACGGGACGAGGTGTCCAAAAGGGACCGTGCCCATTCGTCGCAGCACGGTCCACGATGTGTTGAGAGCAAAGTCTTTGTTTGACTTTGGCAAGAAGCAACGCAAGTTTTCTCTTCATAGGCATTCTGATGCTCCTGATGTTGTTAGCGGCAATGGCCATGAGGTAAATTAGTACTATTCTTATTCTAATTCTAATTCCTCTTGTTTCTTTTCTTTTCTTAAACAATAATAATAATAATAATAATAATAATAATAATAATAATAATAATAAAAGATGAGTTTTTGAGTGGACATGAAATGATCTGTCCATTATCATATGCATGTTCATGATTATGATGATATTATATAATGATCTTTCTCATCAATTCATCATTAAGAAGGCTTAATTATATAAGGGTTTAAAGGGAAGTTAAATATTGATTTCAGAAGGCCTTGTGTACATGTATTTCTAGATATTTATTATATGCTTTTACATGAAAAATAAAATGAAGGATCACATTATGATCAGTGTTAACAAATTGATATAATATATTCCTATTTTTAAGGGGATTCTCAGTCATTATCTTGTTCATTTGAAATATATATGACCCATTAATTATTAAAGAGAAAGAGCGCTGTTTTAAATGCAAATCTGCATGAAGAGGACATGTAATGAATCTAATTAACTAATACCTTCTTCTTCAAGCAATTACTAATAATAACAACAATGCCGTGTTCTTATAAGTATAATTATTTTTTTTTTCTGAATTAATTATCAGGTTCATTTAAGTTTCACTGGAATAGTGTTGTAAAGCATAAGAAATAACCCTTTTTGAGATCTCATCATTAATTGACCATTTAAGAGAAGATTTGGTATCGACCATATTTAATCTGACACTAAAAAAAACGATAAGCAATTAAAATAGAATATCACTAATTATTGTTATAATCTAATTCGTTTTTCATCACTGTTTAATTCAATTTCTTGAAAGGGCCATTGATTTTGTTTGTCTTTTATTCTAATTATTTAATTGTTCGTTTGTTTACCTTTTTTTTTATTTTTTTTTATTGCTTCAATTTAAAGCTCTTTAAGCTAGCTGCTTGACAATATTTGAAAAAAATTAATTTGTTTGCACGTTTACTAGCATGCGATCGCCTACACGGGAACATCCCAAGAAGTGTACGGGGCAAAGGCGACAATAAACGTGTGGGACCCATCAATTCAAGTGGTCAACGAGTTCAGTCTCTCCCAGATTTGGGTTCTCTCTGGCTCATTTGACGGCTCAGATCTCAACAGCATCGAAGCCGGATGGCAGGTACTCCTTCCATTTCCTGTCCTACCCCGCACACAATCCAACAATCTTTATTTTATTTTTATCCATTTAATCCTTTCGAGAAAAAATATCAAACTTTTTTTTAAAAATTATTTTTAGATAGATAATAGAACTTCGAACTTTGCTGACTTCGAAGGAAAGAAAAAGAAAACGGAAACTTGCGCACACGCACGCACGTGCACGTAATACACTTTGCATTTTTGTTATTTGTGGTAAAAAAAATATTATATTTTTTATAAAAGAGATTCTGAACCAGAAAAAATAAATTATTAATAGTTCTCTATTTTTTAGCCGTTTGTATCATTTGTTATGTATATTTTTATAATTTGATATTATTTTTTAAAATTTAACGGTCAGAAACTGATACTATCGGTCGAAAAAAAATTTCCTTTTCATTTTTAAGAATCTTCTTAAGCTTTGATTATTCTACTAGTCAGGCCAGTCCGGAGCTTTATGGTGACAGCAGGCCAAGATTGTTCACTTACTGGACGGTAAGATCTCTCTTTCCTTTAATTGTCAACTAAATTATCTCATTTTATCTTTATTTAGTGTAATGCACCGAATTTATAAAATACTTAATAAGAAAGAATCATTCATGAAATATCATGTGGAGGGCTTCCTTATGGTCAAACCTCCATGATTCTCTCTTTATCTAGAGGTCAAAGTCAACCATATCTAGTGGTTAATCCATCAAGGTTTATATTAATAAATATGCTCCTAAATTTTTATTGGAAACTAATTTTCTTTTGTTTGACCGAGAAGTAATTTTCATAGCGAAAAATGCGTGTATATGTATCTGTATAATCCTATATACTATATAGTACTATATTATACACTTGTATAATATATTAGAATAAATTATTCGAGAGGGGCATCCAATATATTTGAGACAAAGTGATTAGCTTTAACAACCTTGTAAGTAGTAATAATGAAAAGGGATATTATACACTCATCGTAATGGTATTAATGATCTCTCAAATTATGCATATTTCTTCCATTTGTCCTCAAAGCAATATAACTTTTCTTGCTCTAAAAGAAAGATGAATAATTTGTCCAAATGATTAATACAGAATATTGAAACCAATGTAGATGTAAATAGATGCAAGTCCTTATAATTAATGACATCTTGGAATTGAAGTTGCTTGAATTGAATGCACTTTTTCATGTTGCTTTAGAAACAAAATTAATGCCACTCTAGGATTTGACTCCTAGAACTTATTAACAAGAAAACTAGACACTCTAAAAGTCAGTTTTATAGTATTTATATAGGCTCGAGCATTTATATGCAAAATTACACCGAGACATGGGAATAAGGGAAGATGTTGGAACTACTCGAATTGCATGGATAATGTCTTTTAGTTGGAAATAAAAATACCGGTTTATATAGTACTGTTGTGGACATTGAAAGGAATTTTTTGAAAAAAACACTTTGCAAAAACTCACGTTTAAAAAAAAAGAGGTCTTAATTTGTATTTTTGTGTTTTAATTTGTGTTTAGCATTATTGCAACTAATTAAACAATGTGTTAATTATATTTCATGAATTTATTTCTTTTGTCAATTACAGACGGATTCCTATCAAGCAACGGGGTGCTACAATCTCCTGTGCGCAGGATTTGTGCAAACTAATAGTAGAATTGCTATTGGAGCTGCCATTTCTCCAGTATCATCATATTCCGGCAATCAATATGATATAACCATTCTCATCTGGAAGGTAATAAATATATAAAAATTTATATTACCTAAATTTTACTTTCAATATTATAGGTTATTATAGATTATTATAGATCAAATATCTTTTTTTTTTTTTTAATACAAATAGGATCCAAAGCTTGGAAACTGGTGGATGGGATTTGGAGACAATACCCTAGTAGGATACTGGCCAGCCGAGTTGTTTACCCACTTAGCGGACCATGCCACCATGGTGGAGTGGGGCGGTGAGGTTGTGAACACGCGGCCGAGCGGTGAACACACTGCCACGCAGATGGGTTCGGGTCATTTCGCTGAAGACGGGTTCGGAAAAGCGAGCTACTTCAGGAACCTAGAGATTGTGGACTCGGACAATAGCCTCAGCTCGGTCCATGGCATCTCAACCTTAGCTGAGAACACCAATTGTTACAACATCAAGAGCTTCTATAGCAATGAATGGGGCACATATTTCTATTATGGTGGGCCTGGGAATAATCCGCAATGCCGATGATCATATATTTTCTTCACTGTCTCTGTCTTTGAAAGATGTATAATTAATTTACTACGTCCCGATTTTAATCTCTTTTGTCAAATTCTTTAAAAGATGTAATTAGAATTTGTCAATATGCTATTTCCACTCTTGTTTCTGCTAGCTGTTTTGTTGAAAGATATTGAAAAGCAAGAGTGTCTGATGAGAGTAACGCATTGCAAAAACAGGCGTGGAAATAGCAGTGTTTTCAATTTTGAATTGGTATTAATGTGTAATATGCTTTGTTATCAATATTGTAGCTATTAAATATACGTAATTAGTACTAGAAGATTGTTCTTTTGATACCCTTAATTTGCAGTTATTTAGTTAAAGTCTTTCGACGATTATCAAATACAAATACGTAGGACCAAATTGATTAAAGAAAGACAAATAGAAGAAGAAAAGGAGGAGGAGAAGAATTGAGAGAAGTGTAAGAATTTAGAGAGAACTATTTCTATTTAATTAATCATCAAAGGTGTTCTTAATGCAAATACATGCTCCATTTAATGACACGTAAATTTAATAACAGTCAAACTTAACTAATAAAACCTAAATAATCATAATAGATAATTATAACCTAAATTAATAACTTAGATAAATCCTATATAACTCAAATGCATTGACACTAATCCTAATAGAGAAATATATATATATATTATAAATTCCTAATTATATCCATATATACTCATGCAAGTGCTTGCTGTATTGGCCTCTTTTCTTGTCAATAATTATATGTTAATTTAGATTCATGACATGATTTTAGTTTTCTATAGCCTAGCTTTTGATAAGTCCCTCACGACGCCCATTTATCTCGCATTAATATGAGCTTGAGATTTGTAGGTGAAAACGATTTATTGTCTATAATTGAAATGGCTACCACGTTTGAGCCTCAATCAGTTTTCACTTGAAAATTCATGAGAAAATAAGCAAAGTGATGTATTTCATTCAGCTTTACGAGATGCTCACAACATTGTATCAAAATGATGTGCAACGTTAATTAAGTACTGTTGATGTTAGATTTCGTACCTCATCTCTTATTATACATATTAACCCCTTGTAAATAAGGTATTGTCGGAGGATCCTTAGATTGTCTCCCCTTCTATATTTTCTGCCACAATATCACCCTCCTCACTCTCTTTCTTGCTCTCCATTCATTATAATTGTATTTTTTTTTTATGTTATCGTGAAACCCCAAAACTCTATATTAGATGTAACCTTAATATCGGAAGTGAACCATTGTAAAAATCTTCCATCTCCCTTTTTTATTTACTTTATTGTATTTCACATTTTTTATTCTTATTTTATGTCGACTCAAATTGACTAGACATTTAAGTTAAAGCTTAAAAATAATCATTAGCTCTTGTTATAAATTAATTCAACCGTAGAAATCACCCTCCACGAGCACAATAAAAGCAACAAAAGTTTAGCCGCTACAGAATGCTATGTATGCATCAAACTATAACTCTCTTTTTTTATATATTTAAAAGAAAAATACACTGAAATTCATAGCTTATATTTATATAATTCAGGGGTTCATAATGCAACGCAAGCGTTTTGATTCTAGGAAACTATTAGCCTATACATATATATACACATATATATATATGCGTTTTTTATATAAAAAAAATTTATAAATGATGCTAAAAATGACAATCCATTTGATCGTGGCAATGAACCGAACCCATTAATGATATGAGAAGAGAACATGAATTTCTTACACAGTAATACAAATTAACCCAACTTTGTGTTCTGACTAGGACATCCAATTCAGTGCACTTAGTGCAAAATACATGCGGCAGAAAAAAAAAAAAAAAAAAAAAAAAAACCATTCAAATGACTTCATTTTAATATTAATCATCGTAGTCAAACATCCTCGAAACATTAATAATAAAGCCACTTACAATCTGCCAACTGCCAAGTCCCACAAATTCAACTCTTTGACCAGATGTCATTCTTGACAAACATCCATCCCAATCCTAAAATTAAAGGCGAGAAATTATGAGGGTAAGAAAATAATCGCTCATTGCTAGCAATTTATTAGATACCCAAAAACTCATATGAAATAAATGTAACATGATTATAAGTAGGGGTGTCCAACAAACCAATTAAACCAAATCAAACAAAAAAAAAACCATACCAAACCAACTAATAATCTCAGTTTGGTTTGGTTTAAATTGTTTAAAAACTAATTAAATTGATCTTATTTGTGAGTTTACTTTTAGAAAAACCAAAACAAACCAAATCAATTTCTATCTATATAATTTTAAAAATATTTTATGTATCTATAACTTATTTGTATTTAGAAAACTCGTTTATTTTATAACTCTAGAAGTTTCTACCATAACTTATATATATGATACTAACACTATCTCCATGATTTACCCTCAAGTTTTCTCCGCTTCTCTCATCTCCTCTCATTCTCTACTCCTCTAGGCTCTAATCGTGATTCTCTCTAAAATATATCCTCTTTGTTAACATGAATATAGCATCTGTAATAAGTGTCTCAGACTTGTCTATATTCATTTTCTTTCGTATATTTAAAAAAGCTAAATATCATATACAATTATGAGTCACAACTAATATTATATAAACATATCTATAAATATATCTATAATTGAATTGCTTTGACTTCATTTTGTCTTTAAAAGAAAGAGAGAAAGACACAAAAAACACACAAAATATTAATACAAGTTATGGTTGAGACTTAGGAAGAAGTTATAAAATATTAATTCAAACTAATTAGAGAAACCAAACCAAACTAATTACAATCGGGTTAGTTTGGATTGGATTAAATCTCTTAATTGGTTTAGTTTGGTTTAAAAATCTCTAAACTAATTTATAATTGGTTTGGTTTACATTTCACCTAAAATAAGCGGTTTTGTTGGTTTTCACACTCGTAATTATAAGCCTTTTGATTTCCTTTCTTGAGTTTTATTAGTTACAAACACAATTTCCATTTTTTTTAGTTCAAAACTTTTAGTAAGACCTCAAAGAAATATAAACTCATTAGATATTAGTCAAAATTCCCTTAAATTGTTATACTTTTTTAATCTAATTTTTCATCTAACAGTTGAGAACTGTGTCTTACCCAATACCGATATCTAACATAATTCTCATACTTAAATGTTAATATCCGCACATGCAATAAAAGCTCTTCTTTATACAGTGAGATCAGAGAACTGCATATGAATTTATTAGGTTCATCCTCTAGACCATTGCTTAAATTTATTTTGGCCTTTTCATGGAAAGATTCCTTCTCTTCGGTCCTCAACTAAAGCCTTTTTCATTATATATTACACAGAAGTAGGCCAACTACCCCTTAACTCTTTCTCTCAGCCCCGTCTCTTTCAATATCTTCTTCCTCTTCTGATCTCTTAATCCTTATTCACTTTCTTCCTTTCACTAGTCTCTCTCTCTCTCTCTCTCTCTCTCTCTCTCTCTCTCTCTCTCATGGCTACCAAATCACAATCAGCTGATTCATCTCCTAATCTGAAGATCATAGTTGAAAGCAATCCCTCTAGTTCGCGCTTATCAGAACTCGGTATTAACTCATGGCCCAAGTGAGTATTAATACAATATATATGTAAAATTTAATCAGCTTGTTTCTATATATGATTTCTCTAATTTTATAGAAAAATTGTGCTTTTTCATTTTGGTTTTGATTATAGATGGGGATGTCCGCCGGGGAAGTTCATTCTAAAGTTTGACGCTTCGGAGACATGTTATTTGCTGAAAGGCAAGGTTAAGGTGTATCCAAAAGGCTCATCATCATCGTCATCAGATCATGAGTTTGTAGAATTTGGAGCAGGAGATCTTGTAATCATTCCTAAGGGACTTAGTTGCACATGGGACATCTTAGTTGCGGTTGATAAATATTACAAATTTGATTCTCCTTCATCTTAGACTAATTAGTGTTCATCATGTAATAGATTATATATATATATATATATATATATATGCATGTTAAGGAAATTACATATTATATATAGTGATTTTTCAGTTTGTAGTTGTTACTATATGTTTCATGGATTCTAACTATGGAGAGGGGATGTAAATCTCAGAGTTGGTGTCGTTTTTGGTTCTGATGGTCTTGATCAATATCATGGTGATCAGTCAACGAATGCTCCAAAAGATGATGTAAAAGAACAAAATGAATCAGCAATCCACTTGCGGACACGTGTTTTTTTTGTTCTTTTTGACCGGTCAGTGGTCAGCTAAGGGAGGTTTTATATGTTATGAACACAAAGAAAAGCATCTCTCTCTCTCTCTCTCTCGTTGTCGTTTGTAATTTTTTTTGTGCACGTGAGAGTTGATAGCCACCATTATAATTCTCCACATTTAATAACATGTGCAAGTAGTTAGTTAGAAGCAAAAAGCTAAATGAGTTTTTCCATCTCACTGACTCAACTCCTAAGTTTGCACTGGTCAAATGATGTCGTTTAAACACTATAGACGATCCAAAATGCTAGTTAACCGCGACATAATTAACACGCTGAATTTCTTATATCAAAATGTTTCTTTTTACTATAAATGTCCACAAAGTGGTGGCTCTTACTTGTTTTATTCATGTTTTTGAAAGTACAAGTGTTTGTTAAAGCTTGTTCTTTTGTTTTTTTTTTTTTTTTTTTTCCTCTTCTTCTTTTTCAGTGGAATTTTGGAGCTAAAGCTACTTTGGTGGATTCCTTTGTATTCCAATCACCAATTTTTTTTTTCCCTCAAAATGAAAGTTATACGGGCTATATCTTATTTTGTATTTGCCAATGATATGGAAAAGTGGTGATCTTAATTATTCTTGGATGGAATATTAACATTGCTTTCTTAAATCATGTCACGAATTTGAACCAGACAAAATAACGGTGTTCATACGGCATTATTGTTTTATAACAAATAAAATAATATATTTAGCTAAGGGAATAACTTTGGTTGAAAAAGACAACAACAACAAAAGCTTATACCGAGTCTATAATGGAACGAATTGAAATTATATGATTATATTAATTCATTTGACAAAGGTTGATGGGTAATCACGCTAAAAGTAAGTTTTATAAATAAATGTATGTTATATTTAGAATTGTTAGAAACAAAAGAGAAATATAAGTTATGTTAGAAAAATGAAAAATACAAGAGATGCAAGAGGGAAAACTTTAAGATTGAAACGACACGTCCATCAAATTAATGTTACATTGAAAGATCACGCGTGGTTTATTCTTGTAAACGACAGCTTAATTCCAGAATAAAAAACAGTCCTTTTCCTTTTCAAGAAAACGACATGTCTTATATAACAGGGAAAATTTTAAAAGAAACAAGTTTTCATTCTAAACGAAAACTAAAATTTCAATATTTCATAAATCTACGACATGTTTTGTTTCCTCTAAATTACAGCAAACTTTTTAACCGAAAATGACATGTCTCTTTTACTTAATCCTCTTTCATTCTTTTTTTTTTTTTTTTTTTTTTTGATGTCTCAGTTACTCACCCTTTTCATTAAAGAACAACAACAACAACAACAACAAATACAAGTCTTAATCTCAAATTAATTAGAGTCGGCTATATGAATTTCTTGTTTCAATCTGCTCTATTAACATGATATCCTCCTGACGTCCTACCCTTTTCATTAATTAAAAAAAAAAAAAAAAACCTTTCGCTAAGAACGAAATGTGATAGTGATATATATTGCATACCGTAGCAAAGCCGAATTTTATTTTAGAGAGTTATGTGAACAATGTTTTTAACTCAAAATATCAATTCACAATACCACTAATTAGCTGGAATCATGTACTGTACACATGTATGTTTAGTTTATTCAATTTTATAGATGAAGTGATAAGTTTTGTTAAAAAATAAAATTGAATTGATTGAAATGCACACTTCAATCAAAATGTGTTTTTGGTTGAATATTATAAATGTATAGGCAAGTATAATATATTTGTTTAATAAAAATTTTAATGGGCGACTTAGACAGAAAATTATCTAGAAGGTAATATGAGAAATAGCAATTAAGATTGTTGTAAGGGAAAAAAAAGTTTGAGAAAGGACACATTTAAAAATAAATATTACTTCAACTAGAGAAAAAATATTTGTAAAATAACAATTGAGAGAGTTGTGTGAAAAGAAAATACCTAAGTAGGGACAATTTTGTAAATAATTATTTTAATGATCATTTAAGAAATTTTTTCCAGATCACTTTTGATATAATAATGAAATGAGGTTTGCTGTAGATATATTTAGAGCTTTTAATAATTAAGGGGGTATATATAATTTTTTTTTTTTATAAAAAAAAAAGCTATATACATCTAATCTAATTGAAAAAAAAAAAAATCCAACGGGGTTATGAAAAATCTCAAAAATCCCGCGGAACGACACTTGTAATTCAAACGCTCATTATACTAAACGACATCTCTATGATTCAAACGACACGGACTCATGATGTCACTTTCATGGCTGAACGACAACAAACTTAATAAGATGTGAGATGTCCCTTTATACACAAACGACCTTGATTTCATAGTTGTGAACGGCATGTTGTTTGGTTATTGAAACAACAGTATAAATCATGTCATTTGAATACGTAAAACGAACTCTTTTAAAAAAAAAAAAAAAAAAAAAAAAAAAAAAAAAAAAAAACCTTTTTAAAAAAAAAAAAAAAAAAAAAAAAAAAAAAGAACAAAACCATTTGTTTCATGTAAATGCACCGTCGTTTAAATAGAGAAACGATATGAAGTTCATATATATTTGTCGTTTGTGAGTATGACATGCAGTTTTTGAAATCTGACTTCAAAACGACAGTGTACGACTAAACGACAAAAGAAAAACACGTTCCAAAAACGACATGTCTTTTTATACATTATTATCAAGCAAAACACAAAAGAAGCAAGAGCCGCTCCTCTTCTCTTCTCTTCTTCTTCTTCCCGCCGCAAGCTCAGCACTGGGTCAGCACTACAGTGCCATTCGCTGGTTTCGCTTTCGGTTGAGCTTCGGCAGATACAGAAGCTGAAACAGACAGTAACAAGAGACTGAAAAAATGGAAGAAGACGGAGATGTGGTGGTGACGCCAGGGGAGGTGCTTGGGAAATCCTCCGACTTGAAAGCTGGGGCCGGCGCGTACGTGTCTCCTCAGGACCACGCCGTCTACGCTTCTCTCACTGGATTCCGCCGCATTCTATCCCCTCCTCCTGACGCACCTGACCAGGTTCACCTTCCCTCTTCTTAACCTCTTCCTCTCTATTTAATTTTTAGTTTGTAATTCTTTTGGCTTTTAGGGTTTCATGCCTATTATGCCGTTTGATTGGAGAAAAAAACAAAAGAAAGTTTTGTAAAAAAATTTTCTAATCCTTTTCATTCTTCATTGTGGTGATACCGATTGATACCGAAAGTTATGATTTTTTTTTCCCCGGTTATGAAATGAAATTTTCAGTTGTACATTCAGTATACTTATTATAAGCTGATGTTTTAGCCCATTTTTTGCTTTCATTAGTGAAAAAAAGAAACCTTTTGCTTAATTTTCTTTGAAGATTTTCATTAAAACCTATTGAGTATGAGAATCGTGTTTGTGTGAAATTGCTGGTGTTTCTTTCTGATTGCTTCTTTAATGAAATCCAAGTCTATGTTGAAGATTATGGTGGTGTACATTCTTTCGGTGATAATAAAGTGCTAAATCTCTATTGCCTACAGAGACCTACAGTGGAAGTAACTGGTCACAAAGCCCATGGTCCTGTTCCGGAGCCTGGATCCATTGTCACTGCTCGAGTAAGTGAAATTGGCTAAATGATCTTTTTCATTTTCATATCTTTGTAAAAAGTGGCTGTTCATTTTCATTAAGTCATTTTTACAAAGAGCGCTTTACTTGAAGAGTGTTATTAGTAATAAGCTTATTGTGCAAGGCACTAAAGGTTCGTTTGTTTTAAGGGTTCTATACGGTTCAAATCACAATTTTTAGTTCTGCTATAGTATTTTTCTCTCACAAAAAATTTAAATTTCAAATGCCCATAAACTAAACGGACCCTAAGTGCTTCCTTTGTGTCTATTTTATAACCTTTGCGCTGAAACTTATAGCTAATTACTTGGTTTTGCTGAGGGCACTATTGTAAGAATAAAGTTATAGAACTATGGAGATTCTACTGCGGTTTCTAATCTTATTATGTTCTTTTTCTGGAATTTCATAGGTTACTAGGGTGATGGCTAGAATGGCTTCTGCTGACATCATGTGCGTTGGCACCAAGTCTGTGAGGGAAAAATTTTCTGGCATAATTAGGTACTTTGATTTTAAGATATTTTCCCCCTGTTTGGTTCAACTAATATGAACCAAACACCTTAATTCACATTGTGCCCAAGGTTCAATTGATGTTTGGTTATAAAACAAGAGGGACCATATAGAGAACCAACTACAATTTGGCTTGTTGATTTTAGAATTCACCTGCCCCCGTCCCCCTTAATTCAACAATCTAAATTGTTGTGAATAGTTCAAACATAATTGTTTTTTGTTTTTTATCTCTCTTCGACTTCAAACTTAAAAATGTCATAACTTCTTCGTTTCAACTCCAATTGAGATGATTTTTTTTCCTTTATGTTCATAATGAAGAGATGAACAAATCCCCATTCATATTGCATTATTTAAATCTGTCTTTTACAATGACTTTTATAACATTTGTTGCAAAACTCTAATGTCAGTTTTTAACTTTCTATCCAAACACAATTCGGATTTTATTCTCAATTCAAATTGCAAATTTATTTGCGTATCCAAACACCGGTTTGAATCGTAGTTTAAATCACACAGTTCATATTCTAGAATTCGAACGGCAAACGAAACAAGGCCTTGGTTAGAGTGTATATTATCTCTGTTTCATGATGTTAGGTTTGTGGTTTCTGCAATGAAGATAAACAATAGCTGAAATTTATTGTGAATTGTTTTGGCTCAGCTATTGTGATGTAGTTTTGATTGTGTAAAATGATTAAGCCTAATATTACATTTTAACAGGCTTTTTTGCTTATATTTCGATGTGTAAAAACAACTGTTTTCTTGACAGGCAACAGGATGTTAGAGCAACAGAGATTGATAAAGTGGATATGCACTTATCTTTTCATGCTGGTGACATTGTCAGAGCTCTTGTTGTATCCTTTTATATG
Organism: Morus notabilis; assembly: GCF_000414095.1. Classification (NCBI taxonomy): domain Eukaryota; kingdom Viridiplantae; phylum Streptophyta; class Magnoliopsida; order Rosales; family Moraceae; genus Morus; species Morus notabilis. The sequence continues at coordinate 139,733 of NW_010363285.1, forward strand.
AAGTTCCTCTATCACTAGTGTATGGAAGAGAGCATGAAATTCCGTTGCAGTTGTTATACTAATTAACAGCATTTTGCAAGATAGTCAAAAGAAAGCTAAGACCATGTCATGCCCTTTCTTTAAGATGGCAACGGATTTAGTCATGCAATCATGACTAAAGCTGCAATTAGATAATCGAAATGACTACAAGTTTATTAACATGGGACATTAGTTGTTTTAGTCTCTTTTTTTTTCAGTTTGCAAAATGCTGTCATGCTGGTTTAAGTTTGGTCCTTGCTGGATTTACGATGTACTAGGATTGAAAATTATGCCACCGAGTATAAGTCTGACCATTGTGATTGGAATGAAATAGCTCGGGTGCAGTTTTTAAGGGCCTGCGACCATCCTTCAGATTTCATTTGGTGTTACACTAATTGTATATATTGATTTGAAAGCGTTTCTCACTATGAGCCAACTCCACAGCAAGAAGTCACCGTGCCTATGTGGTTATGATTTCGTTTCCAGCAATTGTCTACGTTTATAATCATTGTCAGTTGCTAACAAAGTAGTTTTCCTTAATTCTTTACAAGTTATCTCTTGGTGATGCAAGGGCATATTATCTATCAACTGCACAAAATGAATTGGGTGTTGTCTCTGCAGAGAGTGCGGCAGGTAAGTACATAGTTCTTTAAACATAGGCATGCCTAACATATTTGTCTTTAGCGGCGCTATAATTAATTCCTAACGCTGCCTTAACTCGTGGTGTTTTTGTTTTCTTTTGCAGGTGCAACAATGGTTCCAATTAGTTGGACAGAGATGCAATGCCCACAGACAGGGCAAGTTGAGCAAAGAAAGGTTGCCAAGGTTGGAGGATGACGAGATGAAGTAGGATGAGAAAATTACTTCTTCTTGTACTTTTTATTTTTTTCCCTGAAAATAGAAATCACAAATTGGGCATTTTAATGATAAGGTAATGATATTGTGCCTTCTTGAGTTGTATTTGCATTTTATCGTATCAATTGAATTCCGGGATAGAAAGCAACATTAGTCATATTTGTTTCTGAGCAACAAATTAGTATCCTAATATTAGCCCTTGTACTAAAGCCAATACCTGATTAAACATATCATTCGTTGATGGTTTTCTAGCCACATGATCAGAAAGCAAAAGAGTTTGTGGAGAGGAGAAATGTTAGGGTGATTCTTTTTATCATTTTTTGTATTAACTGTTTGATAAATACACTCTATTAACATGAGATATTATTTAAATAAAAATAATAAATAATAAATGTAAAAAGTGATTAAAAAAAAAGATTCGGGAGGACACGACGCCGTTTAAGCTAGGATTGGTGATTGGACCGTTGGTGCTATACATGGATATTTGACCGACTGGGCCACCCAGGATATGGGAACATGTGAATTTGAACTCGTTAGAGAACTCTAAAAATCTAGTTTTGGATTCTGTTTATCCCATCAAACTGAAAAAAAAAATAAAAAATACTAATAATAGTTAAAAAAAAAAAACAGTGGGAAACACCGAAACCAAAACAGAAAAAAAAAAATACAGAATTTTGGTGAAAATGGCTTTTGCGGGTATTGCGCTCCTTCAACCCATCTCGAATCTCAGTTCCGCAACTGCCCTCGTCTCTTTCAGAAAAACCAACTTTGTCCCCTGTTCGACATCTCTCAGATTCTTCCCCAGAAACCAGAGTCCACTGGGCTACAAGTCGTTCGCGGTCTCATTGGCTCTCACGGAATCAGATTCTGCCAAATCTATAGAACCAGACCCTCAATTCCTTCTTCAACAGCTCGCCGTAAGCACCGATTCTCGATTCCTAACTCATAGCCCAAATCGTATTCACCATCTCAAGATTGCGCTTTTCGTTCTAAAATTCAATCTAGCATTATCGCGCGCTGGCCGCGCGCAGGACGCGGGCTTGCCGCGCGCTGGACGCGGGCTGGCCGCGCCCTGGACGCG